>NC_090937.1:1632032491-1632154991 GCF_040938575.1 Ambystoma mexicanum | reverse complement strand
TTTTGCAGACAGGCCTCATTTCTCTAGCTCACACCCTAACTGCCAACACCCCTTCCCCTTCTCTCACTGTCTCTCTCTCTGACTCTCTCTCTCATTCTCTCTCTCTCGCAAATAGATACTTTACTTCCCAGGTGCAACAAAACAAGCCTTCTCGAGCTGGCAGATATGGGAAGGAAGGAAGGAAGGGCCAGTTTGGAAACTCAACTCAATTACCATAAATCCCCTGCTAAGGGTTATGGGGGGGAGGAAAGAAGGAACTTTGCTTCAGGGAAAGGGCTGCTGCTGCTTCAGCATGTGAGGAGCGCAGCCACACGTTTCACCTTCCTCAGTATGTTGGTTTACAGGATGAGAGAGATCCTGAAACCTCACTCTAATAGGCTGAGGTGCTGTGCTCGGTGGCCTGCTGGGACCTTTGCCCGTCAGGGCAAGGCGAATAGGCCTTTGTCAGGCCTTCGTCAGGGCTTTGTCGGGGAGGGGCCAGGAGCCCTGCTCGCTTCAATCCCCTCACCGATAGACAGTTGCAGAAACTAGGATGCAAGAACCTTTCCTGGATGGGGTTTTGATTTTCGCGAAAAGTGTGTCAGCTTTGCTTTCAGCATGAGTCTGATTTCCAAAAAATGCATTTTGAACAATTTAAAGATTTGATCTGCGTGGTCAACTGCTTGGAAGGCAGCTATGCTCACCACTATACCACCAACGCCTGCCTGTCTGAGCTCTCTGATGGAGCGCCCCTTAGAAATAAGAATAAGTCATTGGCTGGGAATGAAAAAAGCTTGCGTTTGACGCAGAAGCAGTTCGCATCATGAGGTCTTGCCGGTCAGCCCAACATTTCCCCGGGACCCCTTAAAAAAGGAGCTTGGTTTTAAGTTTGGTTTGATTGAACAGTACATTTTGTTGGCTGGGCTGGGACCCTCTCCTATTTAGCGCAAGAGTGGAACGAGGCAGCAAGTTCAAGGAATGACATTGCATCCAGGCACTTACAGCTCTTTGTGCCCTAATGCCATGACACAAAAACATAATTTGAAAAAACTTAGCAGAGGATGGTTTCGATCCATCGACCTCTGGGTTATGGGCCCAGCACGCTTCCGCTGTGCCACTCTGCTGGTTGGAGAACGAGAGCTTTTCGGGGCTTTTACAGCCTACAAACCGACAACCCTAGACCCAGTTTCGAGTGAAGCGGGCAGTAGGCCTTACAAAGCCAAACAACCTGCAACCACGCACTCCCATCCCATGGCCTTTTGCAGACAGGCCTCATTTCTCTAGCTCACACCCTAACTGCCAACACCCCTTCCCCTTCTCTCACTGTCTCTCTCTCTGTCTCTCTCTCTCATTCTCTCTCTCTCGCAAATAGATACTTTACTTCCCAGGTGCAACAAAACAAGCCTTCTCGAGCTGGCAGATATGGGAAGGAAGGAAGGAAGGGCCAGTTTGGAAACTCAACTCAATTACCATAAATCCCCTGCTAAGGGTTATGGGAGGGAGGAATGAAGGAACTTTGCTTCAGGGAAAGGGCTGCTGCTGCTTCAGCATGTGAGGAGCGCAGCCACACGTTTCACCTTCCTCAGTATGTTGGTTTACAGGATGAGAGAGATCCTGAAACCTCACTCTAATAGGCTGAGGTGCTGTGCTCGGTGGCCTGCTGGGACCTTTGCCCGTCAGGGCAAGGCGAATAGGCCTTTGTCAGGCCTTCGTCAGGGCTTTGTCGGGGAGGGGCCAGGAGCCCTGCTCGCTTCAATCCCCTCACCGATAGACAGTTGCAGAAACTAGGATGCAAGAACCTTTCCTGGATGGGGTTTTGATTTTCACGAAAAGTGTGTCAGCTTTGCTTTCAGCATGAGTCTGATTTCCAAAAAATGCATTTTGAACAATTTAAAGATTTGATCTGCGTTGGCCGGGAATCGAACCCGGGTCAACTGCTTGGAAGGCAGCTATGCTCACCACTATACCACCAAAGCCTGCCTGTCTGGGCTATCTGATGGAGCGCCCCTTAGAAATAAGAATAAGTCATTGGCTGGGAATGAAAAAAGCTTGCGTTTGACGCAGAAGCAGTTCGCATCATGAGGTCTTGCCGGTCAGCCCAACATTTCCCCGGGACCCCTTAAAAAAGGAGCTTGGTTTTAAGTTTGGTTTGATTGAACAGTACATTTTGTTGGCTGGGCTGGGACCCTCTCCTATTTAGCGCAAGAGTGGAACGAGGCAGCAAGTTCAAGGAATGACATTGCATCCAGGCACTTACAGCTCTTTGTGCCCTAATGCCATGACACAAAAACATAATTTGAAAAAACTTAGCAGAGGATGGTTTCGATCCATCGACCTCTGGGTTATGGGTCCAGCACGCTTCCGCTGCGCCACTCTGCTGGTTGGAGAACAAGAGCTTTTCTGGGCTTTTACAGCCTACAAACCGACAACCCTAGACCCAGTTTCGAGTGAAGCGGGCAGTAGGCCTTACAAAGCCAAACAACATGCAACCACGCACTCCCATCCCATGGCCTTTTGCAGACAGGCCTCATTTCTCTAGCTCACACCCTAACTGCCAACACCCCTTCCCCTTCTCTCTCTGTCTCTCTCTCTCTGTCTCTCTCTCTCATTCTCTCTCTCTCGCAAATAGATACTTTACTTCCCAGGTGCAACAAAACAAGCCTTCTCGAGCTGGCAGATATGGGAAGGAAGGAAGGGCCAGTTTGGAAACTCAACTCAATTACCATAAATCCCCTGCTAAGGGTTATGGGAGGGAGGAATGAAGGAACTTTGCTTCAGGGAAAGGGCTGCTGCTGCTTCAGCATGTGAGGAGCGCAGCCACACGTTTCACCTTCCTCAGTATGTTGGTTTACAGGATGAGAGAGATCCTGAAACCTCACTCTAATAGGCTGAGGTGCTGTGCTCGGTGGCCCGCTGGGACCTTTGCCCGTCAGGGCAAGGCGAATAGGCCTTTGTCAGGCCTTCGTCAGGGCTTTGTCGGGGAGGGGCCAGGAGCCCTGCTCGCTTCAATCCCCTCACCGATAGACAGTTGCAGAAACTAGGATGCAAGAACCTTTCCTGGATGGGGTTTTGATTTTCGCGAAAAGTGTGTCAGCTTTGCTTTCAGCATGAGTCTGATTTCCAAAAAATGCATTTTGAACAATTTAAAGATTTGAACCCGGGTCAACTGCTTGGAAGGCAGCTATGCTCACCACTATACCACCAACGCCTGCCTGTCTGGACTATCTGATGGAGCGCCCCTTAGAAATAAGAATAAGTCATTGGCTGGGAATGAAAAAAGCTTGCGTTTGACGCAGAAGCAGTTCGCATCATGAGGTCTTGCCGGTCAGCCCAACATTTCCCCGGGACCCCTTAAAAAAGGAGCTTGGTTTTAAGTTTGGTTTGATTGAACAGTACATTTTGTTGGCTGGGCTGGGACCCTCTCCTATTTAGCGCAAGAGTGAAACGAGGCAGCAAGTTCAAGGAATGACATTGCATCCAGGCACTTACAGCTCTTTGTGCCCTAATGCCATGACACAAAAACATAATTTGAAAAAACTTAGCAGAGGATGGTTTCGATCCATCGACCTCTGGGTTATGGGCCCAGCACGCTTCCGCTGTGCCACTCTGCTGGCTGGAGAACGAGAGCTTTTCGGGGCTTTTACAGCCTACAAACCGACAACCCTAGACCCAGTTTCGAGTGAAGCGGGCAGTATCCCTTACAAAGCCAAACAACCTGCAACCACGCACTCCCATCCCATGGCCTTTTGCAGACAGGCCTCATTTCTCTAGCTCACACCCTAACTGCCAACACCCCTTCCCCTTCTCTCTCTGTCTCTCTCTCTCATTCTCTCTCTCTCGCAAATAGATACTTTACTTCCCAGGTGCAACAAAACAAGCCTTCTCGAGCTGGCAGATATGGGAAGGAAGGAAGGAAGGGCCAGTTTGGAAACTCAACTCAATTACCATAAATCCCCTGCTAAGGGTTATGGGAGGGAGGAATGAAGGAACTTTGCTTCAGGGAAAGGGCTGCTGCTGCTTCAGCATGTGAGGAGCGCAGCCACACGTTTCACCTTCCTCAGTATGTTGGTTTACAGGATGAGAGAGATCCTGAAACCTCACTCTAATAGGCTGAGGTGCTGTGCTCGGTGGCCTGCTGGGACCTTTGCCCGTCAGGGCAAGGCGAATAGGCCTTCGTCAGGGCTTTGTCGGGGAGGGGCCAGGAGCCCTGCTCGCTTCAATCCCCTCACCAATAGACAGTTGCGGAAACTAGGATGCAAGAACCTTTCCTGGATGGGGTTTTGATTTTCGCGAAAAGTGTGTCAGCTTTGCTTTCAGCATGAGTCTGATTTCCCAAAAATGCATTTTGAACAATTTAAAGATTTGATCTGCGTTGGCCGGGAATCGAACCCGGGTCAACTGCTTGGAAGGCAGCTATGCTCACCACTATACCACCAACACCTGCTTGTCTGGGCTATGTGATGGAGCGCCCCTTAGAAATAAGAATAAGTCATTGGCTGGGAATGAAAAAAGCTTGCGTTTGACGCAGAAGCAGTTCGCATCATGAGGTCTTGCCGGTCAGCCCAACATTTCCCCGGGACCCCTTAAAAAAGGAGCTTGGTTTTAAGTTTGGTTTGATTGAACAGTACATTTTGTTGGCTGGGCTGGGACCCTCTCCTATTTAGCGCAAGAGTGGAACGAGGCAGCAAGTTCAAGGAATGACATTGCATCCAGGCACTTACAGCTCTTTGTGCCCTAATGCCATGACACAAAAACATAATTTGAAAAAACTTAGCAGAGGATGGTTTCGATCCATCGACCTCTGGGTTATGGGCCCAGCACGCTTCCGCTGTGCCACTCTGCTGGTTGGAGAACGAGAGCTTTTCGGGGCTTTTACAGCCTACAAACCGACAACCCTAGACCCAGTTTCGAGTGAAGCGGGCAGTAGGCCTTACAAAGCCAAACAACCTGCAACCACGCACTCCCATCCCATGGCCTTTTGCAGACAGGCCTCATTTCTCTAGCTCACACCCTAACTGCCAACACCCCTTCCCCTTCTCTCACTGTCTCTCTCTCTGTCTCTCTCTCTCATTCTCTCTCTCTCGCAAATAGATACTTTACTTCCCAGGTGCAACAAAACAAGCCTTCTCGAGCTGGCAGATATGGGAAGGAAGGAAGGAAGGGACAGTTTGGAAACTCAATTACCATAAATCCCCTGCTAAGGGTTATGGGAGGGAGGAATGAAGGAACTTTGCTTCAGGGAAAGGGCTGCTGCTGCTTCAGCATGTGAGGAGCGCAGCCACACGTTTCACCTTCCTCAGTATGTTGGTTTACAGGATGAGAGAGATCCTGAAACCTCACTCTAATAGGCTGAGGTGCTGTGCTCGGTGGCCTGCTGGGACCTTTGCCCGTCAGGGCAAGGCGAATAGGCCTTTGTCAGGCCTTCGTCAGGGCTTTGTCGGGGAGGGGCCAGGAGCCCTGCTCGCTTCAATCCCCTCACCGATAGTCAGTTGCAGAAACTAGGATGCAAGAACCTTTCCTGGATGGGGTTTTGATTTTCACGAAAAGTGTGTCAGCTTTGCTTTCAGCATGAGTCTGATTTCCAAAAAATGCATTTTGAACAATTTAAAGATTTGATCTGCGTTGGCCGGGAATCGAACCCGGGTCAACTGCTTGGAAGGCAGCTATGCTCACCACTATACCACCAACGCCTGCCTGTCTGGGCTATTTGATGGAGCGCCCCTTAGAAATAAGAATAAGTCATTGGCTGGGAATGAAAAAAGCTTGCGTTTGACGCAGAAGCAGTTCGCATCATGAGGTCTTGCCGGTCAGCCCAACATTTCCCCGGGACCCCTTAAAAAAGGAGCTTGGTTTTAAGTTTGGTTTGATTGAACAGTACATTTTGTTGGCTGGGCTGGGACCCTCTCCTATTTAGCGCAAGAGTGGAACGAGGCAGCAAGTTCAAGGAATGACATTGCATCCAGGCACTTACAGCTCTTTGTGCCCTAATGCCATGACACAAAAACATAATTTGAAAAAACTTAGCAGAGGATGGTTTTGATCCATCGACCTCTGGGTTATGGGCCCAGCATGCTTCCGCTGCGCCACTCTGCTGGTTGGAGAACAAGAGCTTTTCTGGGCTTTTACAGCCTACAAACCGACAACCCTAGACCCAGTTTCGAGTGAAGCGGGCAGTAGGCCTTACAAAGCCAAACAACCTGCAACCACGCACTCCCATCCCATGGCCTTTTGCAGACAGGCCTCATTTCTCTAGCTCACACCGTAACTGCCAACACCCCTTCCCCTTCTCTCTCTGTCTCTCTCTCTCTGTCTCTCTCTCTCATTCTCTCTCTCTCGCAAATAGATACTTTACTTCCCAGGTGCAACAAAACAAGCATTCTCGAGCTGGCAGATATGGGAAGGAAGGAAGGAAGGGCCAGTTTGGAAACTCAACTCAATTACCATAAATCCCCTGCTAAGGGTTATGGGAGGGAGGAATGAAGGAACTTTGCTTCAGGGAAAGGGCTGCTGCTGCTTCAGCATGTGAGGAGCGCAGCCACACGTTTCACCTTCCTCAGTATGTTGGTTTACAGGATGAGAGAGATCCTGAAACCTCACTCTAATAGGCTGAGGTGCTGTGCTCGGTGGCCTGCTGGGACCTTTGCCCGTCAGGGCAAGGCGAATAGGCCTTTGTCAGGCCTTCGTCAGGGCTTTGTCGGGGAGGGGCCAGGAGCCCTGCTCGCTTCAATCCCCTCACCGATAGACAGTTGCAGAAACTAGGATGCAAGAACCTTTCCTGGATGGGGTTTTGATTTTCACGAAAAGTGTGTCAGCTTTGCTTTCAGCATGAGTCTGATTTCCAAAAAATGCATTTTGAACAATTTAAAGATTTGATCTGCGTTGGCCGGGAAGCGAACCCGGGTCAACTGCTTGGAAGGCAGTTATGCTCACCACTATACCACCAACGCCTGCCTGTCTGGGCTATCTGATGGAGCGCCCCTTAGAAATAAGAATAAGTCATTGGCTGGGAATGAAAAAAGCTTGCGTTTGACGCAGAAGCAATTCGCATCATGAGGTCTTGCCGGTCAGCCCAACATTTCCCCGGGACCCCTTAAAAAAGGAGCTTGGTTTTAAGTTTGGTTTGATTGAACAGTACATTTTGTTGGCTGGGCTGGGACCCTCTCCTATTTAGCGCAAGAGTGGAACGAGGCAGCAAGTTCAAGGAATGACATTGCATCCAGGCACTTACAGCTCTTTGTGCCCTAATGCCATGACACAAAAACATAATTTGAAAAAATTTAGCAGAGGATGGTTTCGATCCATCAACCTCTGGGTTATGGGTCCAGCACGCTTCTGCTGCGCCACTCTGCTGGTTGGAGAACAAGAGCTTTTCTGGGCTTTTACAGCCTACAAACCGACAACCCTAGACCCAGTTTCGAGTGAAGCGGGCAGTAGGCCTTACAAAGCCAAACAACATGCAACCACGCACTCCCATCCCATGGCCTTTTGCAGACAGGCCTCATTTCTCTAGCTCACACCCTAACTGCCAACACCCCTTCCCCTTCTCTCTCTGTCTCTCTCTCTCTGTCTCTCTCTCTCATTCTCTCTCTCTCGCAAATAGATACTTTACTTCCCAGGAGCAACAAAACAAGCCTTCTCGAGCTGGCAGATATGGGAAGGAAGGAAGGAAGGGCCAGTTTGGAAACTCAACTCAATTACCATAAATCCCCTGCTAAGGGTTATGGGAGGGAGGAATGAAGGAACTTTGCTTCAGGGAAAGGGCTGCTGCTGCTTCAGCATGTGAGGAGCGCAGCCACACGTTTCACCTTCCTCAGTATGTTGGTTTACAGGATGAGAGAGATCCTGAAACCTCACTCTAATAGGCTGAGGTGCTGTGCTCGGTGGCCTGCTGGGACCTTTGCCCGTCAGGGCAAGGCGAATAGGCCTTCGTCAGGGCTTTGTCGGGGAGGGGCCAGGAGCCCTGCTCGCTTCAATCCCCTCACCGATAGACAGTTGCGGAAACTAGGATGCAAGAACCTTTCCTGGATGGGGTTTTGATTTTCGCGAAAAGTGTGTCAGCTTTGCTTTCAGCATGAGTCTGATTTCCCAAAAATGCATTTTGAACAATTTAAAGATTTGATCTGCGTTGGCCGGGAATCGAACCTGGGTCAACTGTTTGGAAGGCAGCTATGCTCACCACTATACCACCAACGCCTGTCTGTCTGGGCTATCTGATGGAGCGCCCCTTAGAAATAAGAATAAGTCATTGGCTGGGAATGAAAAAAGCTTGCGTTTGACGCAGAAGCAGTTCGCATCATGAGGTCTTGCCGGTCAGCCCAACATTTCCCCGGGACCCCTTAAAAAAGGAGCTTGGTTTTAAGTTTGGTTTGTTTGAACAGTACATTTTGTTGGCTGGGCTGGGACCCTCTCCTATTTAGCGCAAGAGTGGAACGAGGCAGCAAGTTCAAGGAATGACATTGCATCCAGGCACTTACAGCTCTTTGTGCCCTAATGCCATGACACAAAAACATAATTTGAAAAAAGTTAGCAGAGGATGGTTTCGATCCATCGACCTCTGGGTTATGGGCCCAGCACGCTTCCGCTGCGCCACTCTGCTGGTTGGAGAACAAGAGCTTTTCTGGGCTTTTACAGCCTACAAACCGACAACCCTAGACCCAGTTTCGAGTGAAGCGGGCAGTAGGCCTTACAAAGCCAAACAACCTGCAACCACGCACTCCCATCCCATAGCCTTTTGCAGACAGGCCTCATTTCTCTAGCTCACACCCTAACTGCCAACACCCCTTCCCCTTCTCTCTCTGTCTCTCTCTCTCTGTCTCTCTCTCTCATTCTCTCTCTCTCGCAAATAGATACTTTACTTCCCAGGTGCAACAAAACAAGCCTTCTCGAGCTGGCAGATATGGGAAGGAAGGAAGGAAGGGCCAGTTTGGAAACTCAACTCAATTACCATAAATCCCCTGCTAAGGGTTATGGGAGTGAGGAATGAAGGAACTTTGCTTCAGGGAAAGGGCTGCTGCTGCTTCAGCATGTGAGGAGCGCAGCCACACGTTTCACCTTCCTCAGTATGTTGGTTTACAGGATGAGAGAGATCCTGAAACCTCACTCTAATAGGCTGAGGTGCTGTGCTCGGTGGCCTGCTGGGACCTTTGCCCGTCAGGGCAAGGCGAATAGGCCTTTGTCAGGCCTTCGTCAGGGCTTTGTCGGGGAGGGGCCAGGAGCCCTGCTCGCTTCAATCCCCTCACCGATAGACAGTTGCAGAAACTAGGATGCAAGAACCTTTCCTGGATGGGGTTTTGATTTTCACGAAAAGTGTGTCAGCTTTGCTTTCAGCATGAGTCTGATTTCCAAAAAATGCATTTTGAACAATTTAAAGATTTGATCTGCGTTGGCCGGGAATCGAACCCGGGTCAACTGCTTGGAAGGCAGCTATGCTCACCACTATACCACCAACGCCTGCCTGTCTGGGCTATCTGATGGAGCGTCCCTTAGAAATAAGAATAAGTCATTGGCTGGGAATGAAAAAAGCTTGCGTTTGACGCAGAAGCAGTTCGCATCATGAGGTCTTGCCGGTCAGCCCAACATTTCCCCGGGACCCCTTAAAAAAGGAGCTTGGTTTTAAGTTTGGTTTGATTGAACAGTACATTTTGTTGGCTGGGCTGGGACCCTCTCCTATTTAGCGCAAGAGTGGAACGAGGCAGCAAGTTCAAGGAATGACATTGCATCCAGGCACTTACAGCTCTTTGTGCCCTAATGCCATGACACAAAAACATAATTTGAAAAAAGTTAGCAGAGGATGGTTTCGATCCATCGACCTCTGGGTTATGGGACCAGCACGCTTCCGCTGCGCCACTCTGCTGGTTGGAGAACAAGAGCTTTTCTGGGCTTTTACAGCCTACAAACAGACAACCCTAGACCCAGTTTCGAGTGAAGCGGGCAGTAGGCCTTACAAAGCCAAACAACCTGCAACCACGCACTCCCATCCCATGGCCTTTTGCAGACAGGCCTCATTTCTCTAGCTCACACCCTAACTGCCAACACCCCTTCCCCTTCTCTCTCTGTCTCTCTCTCTCTGTCTCTCTCTCTCATTCTCTCTCTCTCGCAAATAGATACTTTACTTCCCAGGTGCAACAAAACAAGCCTTCTCGAGCTGGCAGATATGGGAAGGAAGGAAGGAAGGGCCAGTTTGGAAACTCAACTCAATTACCATAAATCCCCTGCTAAGGGTTATGGGAGGGAGGAATGAAGGAACTTTGCTTCAGGGAAAGGGCTGCTGCTGCTTCAGCATGTGAGGAGCGCAGCCACACGTTTCACCTTCCTCAGTATGTTGGTTTACAGGATCAGAGAGATCCTGAAACCTCACTCTAATAGGCTGAGGTGCTGTGCTCGGTGGCCTGCTGGGACCTTTGCCCGTCAGGGCAAGGCGAATAGGCCTTTGTCAGGCCTTCGTCAGGGCTTTGTCGGGGAGGGGCCAGGAGCCCTGCTCGCTTCAATCCCCTCACCGATAGACAGTTGCAGAAACTAGGATGCAAGAACCTTTCCTGGATGGGGTTTTGATTTTCGCGAAAAGTGTGTCAGCTTTGCTTTCAGCATGAGTCTGATTTCCCAAAAATGCATTTTGAACAATTTAAAGATTTGATCTGCGTTGGCAGGGAATCGAACCCGGGTCAACTGCTTGGAAGGTAGCTATGCTCACCACTATACCACCAACGCCTGCCTGTCTGGGCTATCTGATGGAGCGCCCCTTAGAAATAAGAATAAGTCATTGGCTGGGAATGAAAAAAGCTTGCGTTTGACGCAGAAGCAGTTCGCATCATGAGGTCTTGCCGGTCAGCCCAACATTTCCCCGGGACCCCTTAAAAAAGGAGCTTGGTTTTAAGTTTGGTTTGTTTGAACAGTACATTTTGTTGGCTGGGCTGGGACCCTCTCCGATTTAGCGCAAGAGTGGAACGAGGCAGCAAGTTCAAGGAATGACATTGCATCCAGGCACTTACAGCTCTTTGTGCCCTAATGCCATGACACAAAAACATAATTTGAAAAAAGTTAGCAGAGGATGGTTTCGATCCATCGACCTCTGGGTTATGGGCCCAGCACGCTTCCGCTGCGCCACTCTGCTGGTTGGAGAACAAGAGCTTTTCTGGGCTTTTACAGCCTACAAACCGACAACCCTAGACCCAGTTTCGAGTGAAGCGGGCAGTAGGCCTTACAAAGCCAAACAACCTGCAACCACGCACTCCCATCCCATGGCCTTTTGCAGACAGGCCTCATTTCTCTAGCTCACACCCTAACTGCCAACACCCCTTCACCTTCTCTCTCTGTCTCTCTCTCTCTGTCTCTCTCTCTCATTCTCTCTCTCTCGCAAATAGATACTTTACTTCCCAGGTGCAACAAAACAAGCCTTCTCGAGCTGGCAGATATGGGAAGGAAGGAAGGAAGGGCCAGTTTGGAAACTCAACTCAATTACCATAAATCCCCTGCTAAGGGTTATGGGAGGGAGGAATGAAGGAACTTTGCTTCAGGGAAAGGGCTGCTGCTGCTTCAGCATGTGAGGAGCGCAGCCACACGTTTCACCTTCTTCAGTATGTTGGTTTACAGGATGAGAGAGATCCTGAAACCTCACTCTAATAGGCTGAGGTGCTGTGCTCGGTGGCCTGCTGGGACCAAGGCCCGTCAGGGCAAGGCGAATAGGCCTTTGTCAGGCCTTCGTCAGGGCTTTGTCGGGGAGGGGCCAGGAGCCCTGCTCGCTTCAATCCCCTCACCGATAGACAGTTGCAGAAACTAGGATGCAAGAACCTTTCCTGGATGGGGTTTTGATTTTCACGAAAAGTGTGTCAGCTTTGCTTTCAGCATGAGTCTGATTTCCAAAAAATGCATTTTGAACAATTTAAAGATTTGATCTGCGTTGGCCGGGAATCGAACCCGGGTCAACTGCTTGGAAGGCAGCTATGCTCACCACTATACCACCAACGCCTGCCTGTCTGGGCTATCTGATGGAGCGTCCCTTAGAAATAAGAATAAGTCATTGGCTGGGAATGAAAAAAGCTTGCGTTTGACGCAGAAGCAGTTCGCATCATGAGGTCTTGCCGGTCAGCCCAACATTTCCCCGGGACCCCTTAAAAAAGGAGCTTGGTTTTAAGTTTGGTTTGATTGAACAGTACATTTTGTTGGCTGGGCTGGGACCCTCTCCTATTTAGCGCAAGAGTGGAACGAGGCAGCAAGTTCAAGGAATGACATTGCATCCAGGCACTTACAGCTCTTTGTGCCCTAATGCCATGACACAAAAACATAATTTGAAAAAAGTTAGCAGAGGATGGTTTCGATCCATTGACCTCTGGGTTATGGGACCAGCATGCTTCCGCTGCGCCACTCTGCTGGTTGGAGAACAAGAGCTTTTCTGGGCTTTTACAGCCTACAAACAGACAACCCTAGACCCAGTTTCGAGTGAAGCGGGCAGTAGGCCTTACAAAGCCAAACAACCTGCAACCACGCACTCCCATCCCATGGCCTTTTGCAGACAGGCCTCATTTCTCTAGCTCACACCCTAACTGCCAACACCCCTTCCCCTTCTCTCTCTGTCTCTCTCTCTCATTCTCTCTCTCTCGCAAATAGATACTTTACTTCCCAGGTGCAACAAAACAAGCCTTCTCGAGCTGGCAGATATGGGACGGAAGGAAGGAAGGGCCAGTTTGGAAACTCAACTCAATTACCATAAATCCCCTGCTAAGGGTTATGGGAGGGAGGAATGAAGGAACTTTGCTTCAGGGAAAGGGCTGCTGCTGCTTCAGCATGTGAGGAGCGCAGCCACACGTTTCACCTTCCTCAGTATGTTGGTTTACAGGATGAGAGAGATCCTGAAACCTCACTCTAATAGGCTGAGGTGCTGTGCTCGGTGGCCTGCTGGGACCTTTGCCCGTCAGGGCAAGGCGATTAGGCCTTTGTCAGGCCTTCGTCAGGGCTTTGTCGGGGAGGGGCCAGGAGCCCTGCTCGCTTCAATCCCCTCACCGATAGACAGTTGCAGAAACTAGGATGCAAGAACCTTTCCTGGATGGGGTTTTGATTTTCGCGAAAAGTGTGTCAGCTTTGCTTTCAGCATGAGTCTGATTTCCCAAAAATGCATTTTGAACAATTTAAAGATTTGATCTGCGTTGGCAGGGAATCGAACCCGGGTCAACTGCTTGGAAGGTAGCTATGCTCACCACTATACCACCAACGCCTGCCTGTCTGGGCTATCTGATGGAGCGCCCCTTAGAAATAAGAATAAGTCATTGGCTGGGAATGAAAAAAGCTTGCGTTTGACGCAGAAGCAGTTCGCATCATGAGGTCTTGCCGGTCAGCCCAACATTTCCCCGGGACCCCTTAAAAAAGGAGCTTGGTTTTAAGTTTGGTTTGTTTGAACAGTACATTTTGTTGGCTGGGCTGGGACCCTCTCCTATTTAGCGCAAGAGTGGAACGAGGCAGCAAGTTCAAGGAATGACATTGCATCCAGGCACTTACAGCTCTTTGTGCCCTAATGCCATGACACAAAAACATAATTTGAAAAAAGTTAGCAGAGGATGGTTTCGATCCATCGACCTCTGGGTTATGGGCCCAGCACGCTTCCGCTGCGCCACTCTGCTGGTTGGAGAACAAGAGCTTTTCTGGGCTTTTACAGCCTACAAACCGACAACCCTAGACCCAGTTTCGAGTGAAGCGGGCAGTATCCCTTACAAAGCCAAACAACCTGCAACCACGCACTCCCATCCCATGGCCTTTTGCAGACAGGCCTCATTTCTCTAGCTCAGACCCTAACTGCCAACACCCCTTCCCCTTCTCTCTCTGTCTCTCTCTCTCTGTCTCTCTCTCTCATTCTCTCTCTCTCGCAAATAGATGCTTTACTTCCCAGGTGCAACAAAACAAGCCTTCTCGAGCTGGCAGATATGGGAAAGAAGGAAGGAAGGGCCAGTTTGGAAACTCAACTCAATTACCATAAATCCCCTGCTAAGGGTTATGGGAGGGAGGAATGAAGGAACTTTGATTCAGGGAAAGGGCTGCTGCTGCTCCAGCATGTGAGGAGCGCAGCCACACGTTTCACCTTCCTCAGTATGTTGGTTTACAGGATGAGAGAGATCCTGAAACCTCACTCTAATAGGCTGAGGTGCTGTGCTCGGTGGCCTGCTGGGACCTTTGCCCGTCAGGGCAAGGCGAATAGGCCTTTGTCAGGCCTTCGTCAGGGCTTTGTCGGGGAGGGGCCAGGAGCCCTGCTCGCTTCAATCCCCTCACCGATAGACAGTTGCAGAAACTAGGATGCAAGAACCTTTCCTGGATGGGGTTTTGATTTTCGCGAAAAGTGTGTCAGCTTTGCTTTCAGCATGAGTCTGATTTCCCAAAAATGCATTTTGAACAATTTAAAGATTTGATCTGCGTTGGCCGGGAATCGAACCCGGGTCAACTGCTTGGAAGGCAGCTATGCTCACCACTATACCACCAACGCCTGCCTGTCTGGGCTATCTGATGGAGCGCCCCTTAGAAATAAGAATAAGTCATTGGCTGGGAATGAAAAAAGCTTGCGTTTGACGCAGAAGCAGTTCGCATCATGAGGTCTTGCCGGTCAGCCCAACATTTCCCCGGGACCCCTTAAAAAAGGAGCTTGGTTTTAAGTTTGGTTTGATTGAACAGTACATTTTGTTGGCTGGGCTGGGACCCTCTCCTATTTAGCGCAAGAGTGGAACGAGGCAGCAAGTTCAAGGAATGACATTGCATCCAGGCACTTACAGCTCTTTGTGCCCTAATGCCATGACACAAAAACATAATTTGAAAAAACTTAGCAGAGGATGGTTTCGATCCATCGACCTCTGGGTTATGGGCCCAGCACGCTTCCGCTGCGCCACTCTGCTGGTTGGAGAACAAGAGCTTTTCTGGGCTTTTACAGCCTACAAACCGACAACCCTAGACCCAGTTTCGAGTGAAGCGGGCAGTAGGCCTTACAAAGCCAAACAACCTGCAACCACGCACTCCCATCCCATGGCCTTTTGCAGACAGGCCTCATTTCTCTAGCTCACACCCTAACTGCCAACACCCCTTCCCCTTCTCTCTCTGTCTCTCTCTCTCTGTCTCTCTCTCTCATTCTCTCTCTCTCGCAAGTAGATACTTTACTTCCCAGGTGCAACAAAACAAGCCTTCTCGAGCTGGCAGATATTGGAAGGAAGGAAGGAAGGGCCAGTTTGGAAACTCAACTCAATTACCATAAATCCCCTGCTAAGGGTTATGGGGGGGAGGAAAGAAGGAACTTTGCTTCAGGGAAAGGGCTGCTGCTGCTTCAGCATGTGAGGAGCGCAGCCACACGTTTCACCTTCCTCAGTATGTTGGTTTACAGGATGAGAGAGATCCTGAAACCTCACTCTAATAGGCTGAGGTGCTGTGCTCGGTGGCCTGCTGGGACCTTTGCCCGTCAGGGCAAGGCGAATAGGCCTTTGTCAGGCCTTCGTCAGGGCTTTGTCGGGGAGGGGCCAGGAGCTCTGCTCGCTTCAATCCCCTCACCGATAGACAGTTGCAGAAACTAGGATGCAAGAACCTTTCCTGGATGGGGTTTTGATTTTCGCGAAAAGTGTGTCAGCTTTGCTTTCAGCATGAGTCTGATTTCCAAAAAATGCATTTTGAACAATTTAAAGATTTGATCTGCGTTGGCCGGGAATCGAACCCGGGTCAACTGCTTGGAAGGCAGCTATGCTCACCACTATACCACCAACGCCTGCCTGTCTGAGCTCTCTGATGGAGCGCCCCTTAGAAATAAGAATAAGTCATTGGCTGGGAATGAAAAAAGCTTGCGTTTGACGCAGAAGCAGTTCGCATCATGAGGTCTTGCCGGTCAGCCCAACATTTCCCCGGGACCCCTTAAAAAAGGAGCTTGGTTTTAAGTTTGGTTTGATTGAACAGTACATTTTGTTGGCTGGGCTGGGACCCTCTCCTATTTAGCGCAAGAGTGGAACGAGGCAGCAAGTTCAAGGAATGACATTGCATCCAGGCACTTACAGCTCTTTGTGCCCTAATGCCATGACACAAAAACATAATTTGAAAAAACTTAGCAGAGGATGGTTTCGATCCATCGACCTCTGGGTTATGGGCCCAGCACGCTTCCGCTGTGCCACTCTGCTGGTTGGAGAACGAGAGCTTTTCGGGGCTTTTACAGCCTACAAACCGACAACCCTAGACCCAGTTTCGAGTGAAGCGGGCAGTAGGCCTTACAAAGCCAAACAACCTACAACCACGCACTCCCATCCCATGGCCTTTTGCAGACAGGCCACATTTCTCTAGCTCACACCCTAACTGCCAACACCCCTTCCCCTTCTCTCACTGTCTCTCTCTCTGTCTCTCTCTCTCATTCTCTCTCTCTCGCAAATAGATACTTTACTTCCCAGGTGCAACAAAACAAGCCTTCTCGAGCTGGCAGATATGGGAAGGAAGGAAGGAAGGGCCCGTTTGGAAACTCAACTCAATTACCATAAATCCCCTGCTAAGGGTTATGGGAGGGAGGAATGAAGGAACTTTGCTTCAGGGAAAGGGCTGCTGCTGCTTCAGCATGTGAGGAGCGCAGCCACACGTTTCACCTTCCTCAGTATGTTGGTTTACAGGATGAGAGAGATCCTGAAACCTCACTCTAATAGGCTGAGGTGCTGTGCTCGGTGGCCTGCTGGGACCTTTGCCCGTCAGGGCAAGGCGAATAGGCCTTTGTCAGGCCTTCGTCAGGGCTTTGTCGGGGAGGGGCCAGGAGCCCTGCTCGCTTCAATCCCCTCACCGATAGACAGTTGCAGAAACTAGGATGCAAGAACCTTTCCTGGATGGGGTTTTGATTTTCGCGAAAAGTGTGTCAGCTTTGCTTTCAGCATGAGTCTGATTTCCCAAAAATGCATTTTGAACAATTTAAAGATTTGATCTGCGTTGGCCGGGAATCGAACCCGGGTCAACTGCTTGGAAGGCAGCTATGCTCACCACTATACCACCAACACCTGCCTGTCTGGGCTATGTGATGGAGCGCCCCTTAGAAATAAGAATAAGTCATTGGCTGGGAATGAAAAAAGCTTGCGTTTGACGCAGAAGCAGTTCGCATCATGAGGTCTTGCCGGTCAGCCCAACATTTCCCCGGGACCCCTTAAAAAAGGAGCTTGGTTTTAAGTTTGGTTTGATTGAACAGTACATTTTGTTGGCTGGGCTGGGACCCTCTCCTATTTAGCGCAAGAGTGGAACGAGGCAGCAAGTTCAAGGAATGACATTGCATCCAGGCACTTACAGCTCTTTGTGCCCTAATGCCATGACACAAAAACATAATTTGAAAAAACTTAGCAGAGGATGGTTTCGATCCATCGACCTC
The DNA here is from genome assembly GCF_040938575.1 of Ambystoma mexicanum. Lineage (NCBI taxonomy): Eukaryota > Metazoa > Chordata > Amphibia > Caudata > Ambystomatidae > Ambystoma > Ambystoma mexicanum. The sequence goes on along the minus strand of NC_090937.1, from coordinate 1,632,137,674 downwards.
TGGGTTATGGGCCCAGCACGCTTCCGCTGCGCCACTCTGCTGGTTGGAGAACAAGAGCTTTTCTGGGCTTTTACAGCCTACAAACCGACAACCCTAGACCCAGTTTCGAGTGAAGCGGGCAGTAGGCCTTACAAAGCCAAACAACCTGCAACCACGCACTCCCATCCCATGGCCTTTTGCAGACAGGCCTCATTTCTCTAGCTCACACCCTAACTGCCAACACCCCTTCCCCTTCTCTCTCTTTCTCTCTCTCTCTGTCTCTCTCTCTCATTCTCTCTCTCTCGCAAGTAGATACTTTACTTCCCAGGTGCAACAAAACAAGCCTTCTCGAGCTGGCAGATATTGGAAGGAAGGAAGGAAGGGCCAGTTTGGAAACTCAACTCAATTACCATAAATCCCCTGCTAAGGGTTATGGGGGGCAGGAAAGAAGGAACTTTGCTTCAGGGAAAGGGCTGCTGCTGCTTCAGCATGTGAGGAGCGCAGCCACACGTTTCACCTTCCTCAGTATGTTGGTTTACAGGATGAGAGAGATCCTGAAACCTCACTCTAATAGGCTGAGGTGCTGTGCTCGGTGGCCTGCTGGGACCTTTGCCCGTCAGGGCAAGGCGAATAGGCCTTTGTCAGGCCTTCGTCAGGGCTTTGTCGGGGAGGGGCCAGGAGCTCTGCTCGCTTCAATCCCCTCACCGATAGACAGTTGCAGAAACTAGGATGCAAGAACCTTTCCTGGATGGGGTTTTGATTTTCGCGAAAAGTGTGTCAGCTTTGCTTTCAGCATGAGTCTGATTTCCAAAAAATGCATTTTGAACAATTTAAAGATTTGATCTGCGTTGGCCGGGAATCGAACCCGGGTCAACTGCTTGGAAGGCAGCTATGCTCACCACTATACCACCAACGCCTGCCTGTCTGAGCTCTCTGATGGAGCGCCCCTTAGAAATAAGAATAAGTCATTGGCTGGGAATGAAAAAAGCTTGCGTTTGACGCAGAAGCAGTTCGCATCATGAGGTCTTGCCGGTCAGCCCAACATTTCCCCGGGACCCCTTAAAAAAGGAGCTTGGTTTTAAGTTTGGTTTGATTGAACAGTACATTTTGTTGGCTGGGCTGAGACCCTCTCCTATTTAGCGCAAGAGTGGAACGAGGCAGCAAGTTCAAGGAATGACATTGCATCCAGGCACTTACAGCTCTTTGTGCCCTAATGCCATGACACAAAAACATAATTTGAAAAAACTTAGCAGAGGATGGTTTCGATCCATCGACCTCTGGGTTATGGGCCCAGCACGCTTCCGCTGTGCCACTCTGCTGGTTGGAGAACGAGAGCTTTTCGGGGCTTTTACAGCCTACAAACCGACAACCCTAGACCCAGTTTCGAGTGAAGCGGGCAGTAGGCCTTACAAAGCCAAACAACCTACAACCACGCACTCCCATCCCATGGCCTTTTGCAGACAGGCCTCATTTCTCTAGCTCACACCCTAACTGCCAACACCCCTTCCCCTTCTCTCACTGTCTCTCTCTCTGACTCTCTCTCTCATTCTCTCTCTCTCGCAAATAGATACTTTACTTCCCAGGTGCAACAAAACAAGCCTTCTCGAGCTGGCAGATATGGGAAGGAAGGAAGGAAGGGCCAGTTTGGAAACTCAACTCAATTACCATAAATCCCCTGCTAAGGGTTATGGGAGGGAGGAATGAAGGAACTTTGCTTCAGGGAAAGGGCTGCTGCTGCTTCAGCATGTGAGGAGCGCAGCCACACGTTTCACCTTCCTCAGTATGTTGGTTTACAGGATGAGAGAGATCCTGAAACCTCACTCTAATAGGCTGAGGTGCTGTGCTCGGTGGCCTGCTGGGACCTTTGCCCGTCAGGGCAAGGCGAATAGGCCTTTGTCAGGCCTTCGTCAGGGCTTTGTCGGGGAGGGGCCAGGAGCCCTGCTCGCTTCAATCCCCTCACCGATAGACAGTTGCAGAAACTAGGATGCAAGAACCTTTCCTGGATGGGGTTTTGATTTTCACGAAAAGTGTGTCAGCTTTGCTTTCAGCATGAGTCTGATTTCCCAAAAATGCATTTTGAACAATTTAAAGATTTGATCTGCGTTGGCAGGGAATCGAACCCGGGTCAACTGCTTGGAAGGTAGCTATGCTCACCACTATACCACCAACGCCTGCCTGTCTGGGCTATCTGATGGAGCGCCCCTTAGAAATAAGAATAAGTCATTGGCTGGGAATGAAAAAAGCTTGCGTTTGACGCAGAAGCAGTTCGCATCATGAGGTCTTGCCGGTCAGCCCAACATTTCCCCGGGACCCCTTAAAAAAGGAGCTTGGTTTTAAGTTTGGTTTGTTTGAACAGTACATTTTGTTGGCTGGGCTGGGACCCTCTCCTATTTAGCGCAAGAGTGGAACGAGGCAGCAAGTTCAAGGAATGACATTGCATCCAGGCACTTACAGCTCTTTGTGCCCTAATGCCATGACACAAAAACATAATTTGAAAAAAAGTTAGCAGAGGATGGTTTCGATCCATCGACCTCTGGGTTATGGGCCCAGCACGCTTCCGCTGCGCCACTCTGCTGGTTGGAGAACAAGAGCTTTTCTGGGCTTTTACAGCCTACAAACCGACAACCCTAGACCCAGTTTCGAGTGAAGCGGGCAGTAGGCCTTACAAAGCCAAACAACCTGCAACCACGCACTCCCATCCCATGGCCTTTTGCAGACAGGCCTCATTTCTCTAGCTCACACCCTAACTGCCAACACCCCTTCCCCTTCTCTCTCTGTCTCTCTCTCTCTGTCTCTCTCTCTCATTCTCTCTCTCTCGCAAATAGATACTTTACTTCCCAGGTGCAACAAAACAAGCCTTCTCGAGCTGGCAGATATGGGAAGGAAGGAAGGAAGGGCCAGTTTGGAAACTCAACTCAATTACCATAAATCCCCTGCTAAGGGTTATGGGAGTGAGGAATGAAGGAACTTTGCTTCAGGGAAAGGGATGCTGCTGCTTCAGCATGTGAGGAGCGCAGCCACACGTTTCACCTTCCTCAGTATGTTGGTTTACAGGATGAGAGAGATCCTGAAACCTCACTCTAATAGGCTGAGGTGCTGTGCTCGGTGGCCTGCTGGGACCTTTGCCCGTCAGGGCAAGGCGAATAGGCCTTTGTCAGGCCTTCGTCAGGGCTTTGTCGGGGAGGGGCCAGGAGCCCTGCTCGCTTCAATCCCCTCACCGATAGACAGTTGCAGAAACTAGGATGCAAGAACCTTTCCTGGATGGGGTTTTGATTTTCACGAAAAGTGTGTCAGCTTTGCTTTCAGCATGAGTCTGATTTCCAAAAAATGCATTTTGAACAATTTAAAGATTTGATCTGCGTTGGCCGGGAATCGAACCCGGGTCAACTGCTTGGAAGGCAGCTATGCTCACCACTATACCACCAACGCCTGCCTGTCTGGGCTATCTGATGGAGCGTCCCTTAGAAATAAGAATAAGTCATTGGCTGGGAATGAAAAAAGCTTGCGTTTGACGCAGAAGCAGTTCGCATCATGAGGTCTTGCCGGTCAGCCCAACATTTCCCCGGGACCCCTTAAAAAAGGAGCTTGGTTTTAAGTTTGGTTTGATTGAACAGTACATTTTGTTGGCTGGGCTGGGACCCTCTCCTATTTAGCGCAAGAGTGGAACGAGGCAGCAAGTTCAAGGAATGACATTGCATCCAGGCACTTACAGCTCTTTGTGCCCTAATGCCATGACACAAAAACATAATTTGAAAAAAGTTAGCAGAGGATGGTTTCGATCCATTGACCTCTGGGTTATGGGACCAGCACGCTTCCGCTGCGCCACTCTGCTGGTTGGAGAACAAGAGCTTTTCTGGGCTTTTACAGCCTACAAACAGACAACCCTAGACCCAGTTTCGAGTGAAGCGGGCAGTAGGCCTTACAAAGCCAAACAACCTGCAACCACGCACTCCCATCCCATGGCCTTTTGCAGACAGGCCTCATTTCTCTAGCTCACACCCTAACTGCCAACACCCCTTCCCCTTCTCTCTCTGTCTCTCTCTCTCATTCTCTCTCTCTCGCAAATAGATACTTTACTTCCCAGGTGCAACAAAACAAGCCTTCTCGAGCTGGCAGATATGGGACGGAAGGAAGGAAGGGCCAGTTTGGAAACTCAACTCAATTACCATAAATCCCCTGCTAAGGGTTATGGGAGGGAGGAATGAAGGAACTTTGCTTCAGGGAAAGGGCTGCTGCTGCTTCAGCATGTGAGGAGCGCAGCCACACGTTTCACCTTCCTCAGTATGTTGGTTTACAGGATGAGAGAGATCCTGAAACCTCACTCTAATAGGCTGAGGTGCTGTGCTCGGTGGCCTGCTGGGACCTTTGCCCGTCAGGGCAAGGCGATTAGGCCTTTGTCAGGCCTTCGTCAGGGCTTTGTCGGGGAGGGGCCAGGAGCCCTGCTCGCTTCAATCCCCTCACCGATAGACAGTTGCAGAAACTAGGATGCAAGAACCTTTCCTGGATGGGGTTTTGATTTTCACGAAAAGTGTGTCAGCTTTGCTTTCAGCATGAGTCTGATTTCCAAAAAATACATTTTGAACAATTTAAAGATTTGATCTGCGTTGGCCGGGAATCGAACCCAGGTCAACTGCTTGGAAGGCAGCTATGCTCACCACTATACCACCAACGCCTGCCTGGCTGGGCTATGTGATGGAGCGCCCCTTAGAAATAAGAATAAGTCATTGGCTGGGAATGAAAAAAGCTTGCGTTTGACGCAGAAGCAGTTCGCATCGTGAGGTCTTGCCGGTCAGCCCAACATTTCCCCGGGACCCCTTAAAAAAGGAGCTTGGTTTTAAGTTTGGTTTGATTGAACAGTACATTTTGTTGGCTGGGCTGGGACCCTCTCCTATTTAGCGCAAGAGTGGAACGAGGCAGCAAGTTCAAGGAATGACATTGCATCCAGGCACTTACAGCTCTTTGTGCCCTAATGCCATGACACAAAAACATAATTTGAAAAAACTTAGCAGAGGATGGTTTCTATCCATCGACCTCTGGGTTATGGGCCCAGCACGCTTCCGCTGCGCCACTCTGCTGGTTGGAGAACAAGAGCTTTTCTGGGCTTTTACAGCCTACAAACCGACAACCCTAGACCCAGTTTCGAGTGAAGCGGGCAGTAGGCCTTACAAAGCCAAACAACCTGCAACCACGCACTCCCATCCCATGGCCTTTTGCAGACAGGCCTCATTTCTCTAGCTCACACCCTAACTGCCAACACCCCTTCCCCTTCTCTCTCTGTCTCTCTCTCTCTCTGTCTCTCTCTCTCATTCTCTCTCTCTCGCAAATAGATACTTTACTTCCCAGGTGCAACAAAACAAGCCTTCTCGAGCTGGCAGATATGGGAAGGAAGGAAGGAAGGGCCAGTTTGGAAACTCAACTCAATTACCATAAATCCCCTGCTAAGGGTTATGGGAGGGAGGAATGAAGGAACTTTGCTTCAGGGAAAGGGCTGCTGCTGCTTCAGCATGTGAGGAGCACAGCCACACCTTTCACCTTCCTCAGTATGTTGGTTTACAGGATGAGAGAGATCCTGAAACCTCACTCTAATAGGCTGAGGTGCTGTGCTCGGTGGCCTGCTGGGACCTTTGCCCGTCAGGGCAAGGCGAATAGGCCTTTGTCAGGCCTTTGTCGGGGAGGGGCCAGGAGCCCTGCTCGCTTCAATCCCCTCACCGATAGACAGTTGCAGAAACTAGGATGCAAGAACCTTTCCTGGATGGGGTTTTGATTTTCACGAAAAGTGTGTCAGCTTTGCTTTCAGCATGAGTCTGATTTCCAAAAAATGCATTTTGAACAATTTAAAGATTTGATCTGCGTTGGCCGGGAATCGAACCCGGGTCAACTGCTTGGAAGGCAGCTATGCTCACCACTATACCATCAACGCCTGCCTGTCTGGGCTATCTGATGGAGCGCCCCTTAGAAATAAGAATAAGTCATTGGCTGGGAATGAAAAAAGCTTGCGTTTGACGCAGAAGCAGTTCGCATCATGAGGTCTTGCCGGTCAGCCCAACATTTCCCCGGGACCCCTTAAAAAAGGAGCTTGGTTTTAAGTTTGGTTTGATTGAACAGTACATTTTGTTGGCTGGGCTGGGACCCTCTCCTATTTAGCGCAAGAGTGGAACGAGGCAGCAAGTTCAAGGAATGACATTGCATCCAGGCACTTACAGCTCTTTGTGCCCTAATGCCATGACACAAAAACATAATTTGAAAAAAGTTAGCAGAGGATGGTTTCGATCCATCGACCTCTGGGTTATGGGCCCAGCACGCTTCCGCTGCGCCACTCTGCTGGTTGGAGAGAAGAGCTTTTCTGGGCTTTTACAGCCTACAAACCGACAACCATAGACCCAGTTTCGAGTGAAGCGGGCAGTAGGCCTTACAAAGCCAAACAACCTGCAACCACGCACTCCCATCCCATGGCCTTTTGCAGACAGGCCTCATTTCTCTAGCTCACACCCTAACTGCCAACACCCCTTCCCCTTCTCTCTCTGTCTCTCTCTCTCTGTCTCTCTCTCTCATTCTCTCTCTCTCGCAAATAGATACTTTACTTCCCAGGTGCAACAAAACAAGCCTTCTCGAGCTGGCAGATATGGGAAGGAAGGAAGGAAGGGCCAGTTTGGAAACTCAACTCAATTACCATAAATCCCCTGCTAAGGGTTATCGGAGGGAGGAATGAAGGAACTTTGCTTCAGGTAAAGGGCTGCTGCTGCTTCAGCATGTGAGGAGCGCAGCCACACGTTTCACCTTCCTCAGTATGTTGGTTTACAGGATGAGAGAGATCCTGAAACCTCACTCTAATAGGCTGAGGAGCTGTGCTCGGTGGCCTGCTGGGACCTTTGCCCGTCAGGGCAAGGCGAATAGGCCTTCGTCAGTGCTTTGTCGGGGAGGGGCCAGGAGCCCTGCTCGCTTCAATCCCCTCACCGATAGACAGTTGCAGAAACTAGGATGCAAGAACCTTTCCTGGATGGGGTTTTGATTTTCGCGAAAAGTGTGTCAGCTTTGCTTTCAGCATGAGTCTGATTTCCCAAAAATGTATTTTGAACAATTTAAAGATTTGATCTGCGTTGGCCGGGAATCGAACCCCGGTCAACTGCTTGGAAGTCAGCTATGCTCACCACTATACCACCAACGCCTGCCTGTCTGGGCTATGTGATGGAGCGCCCCTTAGAAATAAGAATAAGTCATTGGCTGGGAATGAAAAAAGCTTGCGTTTGACGCAGAAGCAGTTCGCATCATGAGGTCTTGCCGGTCAGCCCAACATTTCCCCGGGACCCCTTAAAAAAGGAGCTTGGTTTTAAGTTTGGTTTGATTGAACAGTACATTTTGTTGGCTGGGCTGGGACCCTCTCCTATTTAGCGCAAGAGTGGAACGAGGTAGCAAGTTCAAGGAATGACATTGCATCCAGGCACTTACAGCTCTTTGTGCCCTAATGCCATGACACAAAAACATAATTTGAAAAAACTTAGCAGAGGATGGTTTCGATCCATGGCCCAGCACGCTTCCGCTGCGCCACTCTGCTGGTTGGAGAACAAGAGCTTTTCTGGGCTTTTACAGCCTACAAACCGACAACCCTAGACCCAGTTTCGAGTGAAGCGGGCAGTAGGCCTTACAAAGCCAAACAACCTGCAACCACGCACTCCCATCCCATGGCCTTTTGCAGACAGGCCTCATTTCTCTAGCTCACACCCTAACTGCCAACACCCCTTCCCCTTCTCTCACTGTCTCTCTCTCTCTGTCTCTCTCTCTCATTCTCTCTCTCTCGCAAATAGATACTTTACTTCCCAGGTGCAACAAAACAAGCCTTCTCGAGCTGGCAGATATGGGAAGGAAGGAAGGAAGGGCCCGTTTGGAAACTCAACTCAATTACCATAAATCCCCTGCTAAGGGTTATGGGAGGGAGGAATGAAGGAACTTTGCTTCAGGGAAAGGGCTGCTGCTGCTTCAGCATGTGAGGAGCGCAGCCACACGTTTCACCTTCCTCAGTATGTTGGTTTACAGGATGAGAGAGATCCTGAAACCTCACTCTAATAGGCTGAGGTGCTGTGCTCGGTGGCCTGCTGGGACCTTTGCCCGTCAGGGCAAGGCGAATAGGCCTTTGTCAGGCCTTCGTCAGGGCTTTGTCGGGGAGGGGCCAGGAGCCCTGCTCGCTTCAATCCCCTCACCGATAGACAGTTGCAGAAACTAGGATGCAAGAACCTTTCCTGGATGGGGTTTTGATTTTCACGAAAAGTGTGTCAGCTTTGCTTTCAGCATGAGTCTGATTTCCAAAAAATGCATTTTGAACAATTTAAAGATTTGATCTGCGTTGGCCGGGAATCGAACCCGGGTCAACTGCTTGGAAGGCAGCTATGCTCACCACTATACCACCAACGCCTGCCTGTCTGGGCTATCTGATGGAGCGCCCCTTAGAAATAAGAATAAGTCATTGGCTGGGAATGAAAAAAGCTTGCGTTTGACGCAGAAGCAGTTCGCATCATGAGGTCTTGCCGGTCAGCCCAACATTTCCCCGGGACCCCTTAAAAAAGGAGCTTGGTTTTAAGTTTGGTTTGATTGAACAGTACATTTTGTTGGCTGGGCTGGGACCCTCTCCTATTTAGCGCAAGAGTGGAACGAGGCAGCAAGTTCAAGGAATGACATTGCATCCAGGCACTTACAGCTCTTTGTGCCCTAATGCCATGACACAAAAACATAATTTGAAAAAACTTAGCAGAGGATGGTTTCGATCCATCGACCTCTGGGTTATGGGCCCAGCATGCTTCCGCTGCGCCACTCTGCTGGTTGGAGAACAAGAGCTTTTCTGGGCTTTTACAGCCTACAAACCGACAACCCTAGACCCAGTTTCGAGTGAAGCGGGCAGTATCCCTTACAAAGCCAAACAACCTGCAACCACGCACTCCCATCCCATGGCCTTTTGCAGACAGGCCTCATTTCTCTAGCTCAGACCCTAACTGCCAACACCCCTTCCCCTTCTCTCTCTGTCTCTCTCTCTCTGTCTCTCTCTCTCATTCTCTCTCTCTCGCAAATAGATGCTTTACTTCCCAGGTGCAACAAAACAAGCCTTCTCGAGCTGGCAGATATGGGAAAGAAGGAAGGAAGGGCCAGTTTGGAAACTCAACTCAATTACCATAAATCCCCTGCTAAGGGTTATGGGAGGGAGGAATGAAGGAACTTTGATTCAGGGAAAGGGCTGCTGCTGCTCCAGCATGTGAGGAGCGCAGCCACACGTTTCACCTTCCTCAGTATGTTGGTTTACAGGATGAGAGAGATCCTGAAACCTCACTCTAATAGGCTGAGGTGCTGTGCTCGGTGGCCTGCTGGGACCTTTGCCCGTCAGGGCAAGGCGAATAGGCCTTCGTCAGGGCTTTGTCGGGGAGGGGCCAGGAGCCCTGCTCGCTTCAATCCCCTCACCGATAGACAGTTGCGGAAACTAGGATGCAAGAACCTTTCCTGGATGGGGTTTTGATTTTCGCGAAAAGTGTGTCAGCTTTGCTTTCAGCATGAGTCTGATTTCCCAAAAATGCATTTTGAACAATTTAAAGATTTGATCTGCGAATCGAACCCGGGTCAACTGCTTGGAAGGCAGCTATGCTCACCACTATACCACCAACGCCTGCCTGTCTGGGCTATGTGATGGAGCGCCCCTTAGAAATAAGAATAAGTCTTTGGCTGGGAATGAAAAAAGCTTGCGTTTGACGCAGAAGCAGTTCGCATCATGAGGTCTTGCCGGTCAGCCCAACATTTCCCCGGGACCCCTTAAAAAAGGAGCTTGGTTTTAAGTTTGGTTTGATTGAACAGTACATTTTGTTGGCTGGGCTGGGACCCTCTCCTATTTAGTGCAAGAGTGGAACGAGGCAGCAAGTTCAAGGAATGACATTGCATCCAGGCACTTACAGCTCTTTGTGCCCTAATGCCATGACACAAAAACATAATTTGAAAAAACTTAGCAGAGGATGGTTTCGATCCATCGACCTCTGGGTTATGGGCCCATCCATCGACCTCTGGGTTATGGGCCCAGCACGCTTCCGCTGCGCCACTCTGCTGGTTGGAGAACAAGAGCTTTTCTGGGCTTTTACAGCCTACAAACCGACAACCCTAGACCCAGTTTCGAGTGAAGCGGGCAGTAGGCCTTACAAAGCCAAACAACCTGCAACCATGCACTCCCATCCCATGGCCTTTTGCAGACAGGCCTCATTTCTCTAGCTCACACCCTAACTGCCAACACCCCTTCCCCTTCTCTCTCTGTCTCTCTCTCTCTGTCTCTCTCTCTCATTCTCTCTCTCTCGCAAATAGATACTTTACTTCCCAGGTGCAACAAAACAAGCCTTCTCGAGCTGGCAGATATGGGAAGGAAGGAAGGAAGGGCCAGTTTGGAAACTCAACTCAATTACCATAAATCCCCTGCTAAGGGTTATGGGAGGGAGGAATGAAGGAACTTTGCTTCAGGGAAAGGGCAGCTGCTGCTTCAGCATGTGAGGAGCGCAGCCACACGTTTCACCTTCCTCAGTATGTTGGTTTACAGGATGAGAGAGATCCTGAAACCTCACTCTAATAGGCTGAGGTGCTGTGCTCGGTGGCCTGCTGGGACCTTTGCCCGTCAGGGCAAGGCGAATAGGCCTTTGTCAGGCCTTCGTCAGGGCTTTGTCGGGGAGGGGCCAGGAGCCCTGCTCGCTTCAATCCCCTCACCGATAGACAGTTGCAGAAACTAGGATGCAAGAACCTTTCCTGGATGGGGTTTTGATTTTCGCGAAAAGTGTGTCAGCTTTGCTTTCAGCATGAGTCTGATTTCCCAAAAATGCATTTTGAACAATTTAAAGATTTGATCTGCGTTGGCCGGGAATCGAACCCGGGTCAACTGCTTGGAAGGCAGCTATGCTCACCACTATACCACCAACACCTGCCTGTCTGGGCTATGTGATGGAGCGCCCCTTAGAAATAAGAATAAGTCATTGGCTGGGAATGAAAAAAGCTTGCGTTTGACGCAGAAGCAGTTCGCATCATGAGGTCTTGCCGGTCAGCCCAACATTTCCCCGGGACCCCTTAAAAAAGGAGCTTGGTTTTAAGTTTGGTTTGATTGAACAGTACATTTTGTTGGCTGGGCTGGGACCCTCTCCTATTTAGCGCAAGAGTGGAACGAGGCAGCAAGTTCAAGGAATGACATTGCATCCAGGCACTTACAGCTCTTTGTGCCCTAATGCCATGACACAAAAACATAATTTGAAAAAACTTAGCAGAGGATGGTTTCGATCCATCGACCTCTGGGTTATGGGCCCAGCACGCTTCCGCTGCGCCACTCTGCTGGTTGGAGAACAAGAGCTTTTCTGGGCTTTTACAGCCTACAAACCGACAACCCTAGACCCAGTTTCGAGTGAAGCGGGCAGTAGGCCTTACAAAGCCAAACAACCTGCAACCACGCACTCCCATCCCATGGCCTTTTGCAGACAGGCCTCATTTCTCTAGCTCACACCCTAACTGCCAACACCCCTTCCCCTTCTCTCTCTGTCTCTCTCTCTCTGTCTCTCTCTCTCATTCTCTCTCTCTCGCAAGTAGATACTTTACTTCCCAGGTGCAACAAAACAAGCCTTCTCGAGCTGGCAGATATTGGAAGGAAGGAAGGAAGGGCCAGTTTGGAAACTCAACTCAATTACCATAAATCCCCTGCTAAGGGTTATGGGGGGGAGGAAAGAAGGAACTTTGCTTCAGGGAAAGGGCTGCTGCTGCTTCAGCATGTGAGGAGCGCAGCCACACGTTTCACCTTCCTCAGTATGTTGGTTTACAGGATGAGAGAGATCCTGAAACCTCACTCTAATAGGCTGAGGTGCTGTGCTCGGTGGCCTGCTGGGACCTTTGTCCGTCAGGGCAAGGCGAATAGGCCTTTGTCAGGCCTTCGTCAGGGCTTTGTCGGGGAGGGGCCAGGAGCTCTGCTCGCTTCAATCCCCTCACCGATAGACAGTTGCAGAAACTAGGATGCAAGAACCTTTCCTGGATGGGGTTTTGATTTTCGCGAAAAGTGTGTCAGCTTTGCTTTCAGCATGAGTCTGATTTCCAAAAAATGCATTTTGAACAATTTAAAGATTTGATCTGCGTTGGCCGGGAATCGAACCCGGGTCAACTGCTTGGAAAGCAGCTATGCTCACCACTATACCACCAACGCCTGCCTGTCTGAGCTCTCTGATGGAGCGCCCCTTAGAAATAAGAATAAGTCATTGGCTGGGAATGAAAAAAGCTTGCGTTTGACGCAGAAGCAGTTCGCATCATGAGGTCTTGCCGGTCAGCCCAACATTTCCCCGGGACCCCTTAAAAAAGGAGCTTGGTTTTAAGTTTGGTTTGATTGAACAGTACATTTTGTTGGCTGGGCTGGGACCCTCTCCTATTTAGCGCAAGAGTGGAACGAGGCAGCAAGTTCAAGGAATGACATTGCATCCAGGCACTTACAGCTCTTTGTGCCCTAATGCCATGACACAAAAACATAATTTGAAAAAACTTAGCAGAGGATGGTTTCGATCCATCGACCTCTGGGTTATGGGCCCAGCACGCTTCCGCTGTGCCACTCTGCTGGTTGGAGAACGAGAGCTTTTCGGGGCTTTTACAGCCTACAAACCGACAACCCTAGACCCAGTTTCGAGTGAAGCGGGCAGTAGGCCTTACAAAGCCAAACAACCTACAACCACGCACTCCCATCCCATGGCCTTTTGCAGACAGGCCTCATTTCTCTAGCTCACACCCTAACTGCCAACACCCCTTCCCCTTCTCTCACTGTCTCTCTCTCTGTCTCTCTCTCTCATTCTCTCTCTCTCGCAAATAGATACTTTACTTCCCAGGTGCAACAAAACAAGCCTTCTCGAGCTGGCAGATATGGGAAGGAAGGAAGGAAGGGCCAGTTTGGAAACTCAACTCAATTACCATAAATCCCCTGCTAAGGGTTATGGGAGGGAGGAATGAAGGAACTTTGCTTCAGGGAAAGGGCTGCTGCTGCTTCAGCATGTGAGGAGCGCAGCCACACGTTTCACCTTCCTCAGTATGTTGGTTTACAGGATGAGAGAGATCCTGAAACCTCACTCTAATAGGCTGAGGTGCTGTGCTCGGTGGCCTGCTGGGACCTTTGCCCGTCAGGGCAAGGCGAATAGGCCTTTGTCAGGCCTTCGTCAGGGCTTTGTCGGGGAGGGGCCAGGAGCCCTGCTCGCTTCAATCCCCTCACCGATAGACAGTTGCAGAAACTAGGATGCAAGAACCTTTCCTGGATGGGGTTTTGATTTTCACGAAAAGTGTGTCAGCTTTGCTTTCAGCATGAGTCTGATTTCCAAAAAATGCATTTTGAACAATTTAAAGATTTGATCTGCGTTGGCCGGGAATCGAACCCGGGTCAACTGCTTGGAAGGCAGCTATGCTCACCACTATACCACCAAAGCCTGCCTGTCTGGGCTATCTGATGGAGCGCCCCTTAGAAATAAGAATAAGTCATTGGCTGGGAATGAAAAAAGCTTGCGTTTGACGCAGAAGCAGTTCGCATCATGAGGTCTTGCCGGTCAGCCCAACATTTCCCCGGGACCCCTTAAAAAAGGAGCTTGGTTTTAAGTTTGGTTTGATTGAACAGTACATTTTGTTGGCTGGGCTGGGACCCTCTCCTATTTAGCGCAAGAGTGGAACGAGGCAGCAAGTTCAAGGAATGACATTGAAATCCAGGCACTTACAGCTCTTTGTGCCCTAATGCCATGACACAAAAACATAATTTGAAAAAACTTAGCAGAGGATGGTTTCGATCCATCGACCTCTGGGTTATGGGCCCAGCATGCTTCTGCTGCGCCACTCTGCTGGTTGGAGAACAAGAGCTTTTCTGGGCTTTTACAGCCTACAAACCGACAACCCTAGACCCAGTTTCGAGTGAAGCGGGCAGTAGGCCTTACAAAGCCAAACAACCTGCAACCACGCACTCCCATCCCATGGCCTTTTGCAGACAGGCCTCATTTCTCTAGCTCACACCGTAACTGCCAACACCCCTTCCCCTTCTCTCTCTGTCTCTCTCTCTCTGTCTCTCTCTCTCATTCTCTCTCTCTCGCAAATAGATACTTTACTTCCCAGGTGCAACAAAACAAGCATTCTCGAGCTGGCAGATATGGGAAGGAAGGAAGGAAGGGCCAGTTTGGAAACTCAACTCAATTACCATAAATCCCCTGCTAAGGGTTATGGGAGGGAGGAATGAAGGAACTTTGCTTCAGGGAAAGGGCTGCTGCTGCTTCAGCATGTGAGGAGCGCAGCCACACGTTTCACCTTCCTCAGTATGTTGGTTTACAGGATGAGAGAGATCCTGAAACCTCACTCTAATAGGCTGAGGTGCTGTGCTCGGTGGCCTGCTGGGACCTTTGCCCGTCAGGGCAAGGCGAATAGGCCTTTGTCAGGCCTTCGTCAGGGCTTTGTCGGGGAGGGGCCAGGAGCCCTGCTCGCTTCAATCCCCTCACCGATAGACAGTTGCAGAAACTAGGATGCAAGAACCTTTCCTGGATGGGGTTTTGATTTTCACGAAAAGTGTGTCAGCTTTGCTTTCAGCATGAGTCTGATTTCCAAAAAATGCATTTTGAACAATTTAAAGATTTGATCTGCGTTGGCCGGGAAGCGAACCCGGGTCACTGCTTGGAAGGCAGCTATGCTCACCACTATACCACCAACGCCTGCCTGTCTGGGCTATCTGATGGAGCGCCCCTTAGAAATAAGAATAAGTCATTGGCTGGGAATGAAAAAAGCTTGCGTTTGACGCAGAAGCAGTTCGCATCATGAGGTCTTGCCGGTCAGCCCAACATTTCCCTGGGACCCCTTAAAAAAGGAGCTTGGTTTTAAGTTTGGTTTGATTGAACAGTACATTTTGTTGGCTGGGCTGGGACCCTCTCTTATTTAGCGCAAGAGTGGAACGAGGCAGCAAGTTCAAGGAATGACATTGCATCCAGGCACTTACAGCTCTTTGTGCCCTAATGCCATGACACAAAAACATAATTTGAAAAAACTTAGCAGAGGATGGTTTCGATCCATCGACCTCTGGGTTATGGGTCCAGCACGCTTCCGCTGCGCCACTCTGCTGGTTGGAGAACAAGAGCTTTTCTGGGCTTTTACAGCCTACAAACCGACAACCCTAGACCCAGTTTCGAGTGAAGCGGGCAGTAGGCCTTACAAAGCCAAACAACATGCAACCACGCACTCCCATCCCATGGCCTTTTGCAGACAGGCCTCATTTCTCTAGCTCACACCCTAACTGCCAACACCCCTTCCCCTTCTCTCTCTGTCTCTCTCTCTCTGTCTCTCTCTCTCATTCTCTCTCTCTCGCAAATAAATACTTTACTTCCCAGGTGCAACAAAACAAGCCTTCTCGAGCTGGCAGATATGGGAAAATAAGGAAGGAAGGGCCAGTTTGGAAACTCAACTCAATTACCATAAATCCCCTGCTAAGGGTTATGGGAGGGAGGAATGAAGGAACTTTGCTTCAGGGAAAGGGCTGCTGCTGCTTCAGCATGTGAGGAGCGCAGCCACACGTTTCACCTTCCTCAGTATGTTGGTTTACAGGATGAGAGAGATCCTGAAACCTCACTCTAATAGGCTGAGGTGCTGTGCTCGGTGGCCCGCTGGGACCTTTGCCCGTCAGGGCAAGGCGAATAGGCCTTTGTCAGGCCTTCGTCAGGGCTTTGTCGGGGAGGGGCCAGGAGCCCTGCTCGCTTCAATCCCCTCACCGATAGACAGTTGCAGAAACTAGGATGCAAGAACCTTTCCTGGATGGGGTTTTGATTTTCGCGAAAAGTGTGTCAGCTTTGCTTTCAGCATGAGTCTGATTTCCAAAAAATGCATTTTGAACAATTTAAAGATTTGATCTGCGTTGGCCGGGAATCGAACCCGGGTCAACTGCTTGGAAGGCAGCTATGCTCACCACTATACCACCAACGCCTGCCTGTCTGGACTATCTGATGGAGCGCCCCTTAGAAATAAGAATAAGTCATTGGCTGGGAATGAAAAAAGCTTGCGTTTGACGCAGAAGCAGTTCGCATCATGAGGTCTTGCCGGTCAGCCCAACATTTCCCCGGGACCCCTTAAAAAAGGAGCTTGGTTTTAAGTTTGGTTTGATTGAACAGTACATTTTGTTGGCTGGGCTGGGACCCTCTCCTATTTAGCGCAAGAGTGGAACGAGGCAGCAAGTTCAAGGAATGACATTGCATCCAGGCACTTACAGCTCTTTGTGCCCTAATGCCATGACACAAAAACATAATTTGAAAAAACTTAGCAGAGGATGGTTTCGATCCATCGACCTCTGGGTTATGGGCCCAGCACGCTTCCGCTGTGCCACTCTGCTGGCTGGAGAACGAGAGCTTTTCGGGGCTTTTACAGCCTACAAACCGACAACCCTAGACCCAGTTTCGAGTGAAGCGGGCAGTATCCCTTACAAAGCCAAACAACCTGCAACCACGCACTCCCATCCCATGGCCTTTTGCAGACAGGCCTCATTTCTCTAGCTCACACCCTAACTGCCAACACCCCTTCCCCTTCTCTCTCTGTCTCTCTCTCTCTGTCTCTCTCTCTCATTCTCTCTCTCTCGCAAATAGATACTTTACTTCCCAGGTGCAACAAAACAAGCCTTCTCGAGCTGGCAGATATGGGAAGGAAGGAAGGAAGGGCCAGTTTGGAAACTCAACTCAATTACCATAAATCCCCTGCTAAGGGTTATGGGAGGGAGGAATGAAGGAACTTTGCTTCAGGGAAAGGGCTGCTGCTGCTTCAGCATGTGAGGAGCGCAGCCACACGTTTCACCTTCCTCAGTATGTTGGTTTACAGGATGAGAGAGATCCTGAAACCTCACTCTAATAGGCTGAGGTGCTGTGCTCGGTGGCCTGCTGGGACCTTTGCCCGTCAGGGCAAGGCGAATAGGCCTTCGTCAGGGCTTTGTCGGGGAGGGGCCAGGAGCCCTGCTGGCTTCAATCCCCTCACCGATAGACAGTTGCGGAAACTAGGATGCAAGAACCTTTCCTGGATGGGGTTTTGATTTTCGCGAAAAGTGTGTCAGCTTTGCTTTCAGCATGAGTCTGATTTCCCAAAAATGCATTTTGAACAATTTAAAGATTTGATCTGCGTTGGCCGGGAATCGAACCCGGGTCAACTGCTTGGAAGGCAGCTATGCTCACCACTATACCACCAACGCCTGCCTGTCTGGGCTATGTGATGGAGCGCCCCTTAGAAATAAGAATAAGTCTTTGGCTGGGAATGAAAAAAGCTTGCGTTTGACGCAGAAGCAGTTCGCATCATGAGGTCTTGCCGGTCAGCCCAACATTTCCCCGGGACCCCTTAAAAAAGGAGCTTGGTTTTAAGTTTGGTTTGATTGAACAGTACATTTTGTTGGCTGGGCTGGGACCCTCTCCTATTTAGTGCAAGAGTGGAACGAGGCAGCAAGTTCAAGGAATGACATTGCATCCAGGCACTTACAGCTCTTTGTGCCCTAATGCCATGACACAAAAACATAATTTGAAAAAACTTAGCAGAGGATGGTTTCGATCCATCGACCTCTGGGTTATGGGCCCATCCATCGACCTCTGGGTTATGGGCCCAGCACGCTTCCGCTGCGCCACTCTGCTGGTTGGAGAACAAGAGCTTTTCTGGGCTTTTACAGCCTACAAACCGACAACCCTAGACCCAGTTTCGAGTGAAGCGGGCAGTAGGCCTTACAAAGCCAAACAACCTGCAACCATGCACTCCCATCCCATGGCCTTTTGCAGACAGGCCTCATTTCTCTAGCTCACACCCTAACTGCCAACACCCCTTCCCCTTCTCTCTCTGTCTCTCTCTCTCTGTCTCTCTCTCTCATTCTCTCTCTCTCGCAAATAGATACTTTACTTCCCAGGTGCAACAAAACAAGCCTTCTCGAGCTGGCAGATATGGGAAGGAAGGAAGGAAGGGCCAGTTTGGAAACTCAACTCAATTACCATAAATCCCCTGCTAAGGGTTATGGGAGGGAGGAATGAAGGAACTTTGCTTCAGGGAAAGGGCAGCTGCTGCTTCAGCATGTGAGGAGCGCAGCCACACGTTTCACCTTCCTCAGTATGTTGGTTTACAGGATGAGAGAGATCCTGAAACCTCACTCTAATAGGCTGAGGTGCTGTGCTCGGTGGCCTGCTGGGACCTTTGCCCGTCAGGGCAAGGCGAATAGGCCTTTGTCAGGCCTTCGTCAGGGCTTTGTCGGGGAGGGGCCAGGAGCCCTGCTCGCTTCAATCCCCTCACCGATAGACAGTTGCAGAAACTAGGATGCAAGAACCTTTCCTGGATGGGGTTTTGATTTTCGCGAAAAGTGTGTCAGCTTTGCTTTCAGCATGAGTCTGATTTCCCAAAAATGCATTTTGAACAATTTAAAGATTTGATCTGCGTTGGCCGGGAATCGAACCCGGGTCAACTGCTTGGAAGGCAGCTATGCTCACCACTATACCACCAACACCTGCTTGTCTGGGCTATGTGATGGAGCGCCCCTTAGAAATAAGAATAAGTCATTGGCTGGGAATGAAAAAAGCTTGTGTTTGACGCAGAAGCAGTTCGCATCATGAGGTCTTGCCGGTCAGCCCAACATTTCCCCGGGACCCCTTAAAAAAGGAGCTTGGTTTTAAGTTTGGTTTGATTGAACAGTACATTTTGTTGGCTGGGCTGGGACCCTCTCCTATTTAGCGCAAGAGTGGAACGAGGCAGCAAGTTCAAGGAATGACATTGCATCCAGGCACTTACAGCTCTTTGTGCCCTAATGCCATGACACAAAAACATAATTTGAAAAAACTTAGCAGAGGATGGTTTCGATCCATCGACCTCTGGGGTATGGGCCCAGCACGCTTCCGCTGCGCCACTCTGCTGGTTGGAGACCAAGAGCTTTTCTGGGCTTTTACAGCCTACAAACCGACAACCCTACACCCAGTTTCGAGTGAAGCGGGCAGTAGGCCTTACAAATCCAAACAACCTGCAACCACGCACTCCCATCCCATGGCCTTTTGCAGACAGGCCTCATTTCTCTAGCTCACACCCTAACTGCCAACACCCCTTCCCCTTCTCTCTCTGTCTCTCTCTCTCTGTCTCTCTCTCTCATTCTCTCTCTCTCGCAAATAGATACTTTACTTCCCAGGTGCAACAAAACAAGCCTTCTCGAGCTGGCAGATATGGGAAGGAAGGAAGGAAGGGCCAGTTTGGAAACTCAACTCAATTACCATAAATCCCCTGCTAAGGGTTATGGGAGGGAGGAATGAAGGAACTTTGCTTCAGGGAAAGGGCTGCTGCTGCTTCAGCATGTGAGGAGCGCAGCCACACGTTTCACCTTCCTCAGTATGTTGGTTTACAGGATGAGAGAGATCCTGAAACCTCACTCTAATAGGCTGAGGTGCTGTGCTCGGTGGCCCGCTGGGACCTTTGCCCGTCAGGGCAAGGCGAATAGGCCTTTGTCAGGCCTTCGTCAGGGCTTTGTCGGGGAGGGGCCAGGAGCCCTGCTCGCTTCAATCCCCTCACCGATAGACAGTTGCAGAAACTAGGATGCAAGAACCTTTCCTGGATGGGGTTTTGATTTTCGCGAAAAGTGTGTCAGCTTTGCTTTCAGCATGAGTCTGATTTCCAAAAAATGCATTTTGAACAATTTAAAGATTTGATCTGCGTTGGCCGGGAATCGAACCCGGGTCAACTGCTTGGAAGGCAGCTATGCTCACCACTATACCACCAACGCCTGCCTGTCTGGACTATCTGATGGAGCGCCCCTTAGAAATAAGAATAAGTCATTGGCTGGGAATGAAAAAAGCTTGCGTTTGACGCAGAAGCAGTTCGCATCATGAGGTCTTGCCGGTCAGCCCAACATTTCCCCGGGACCCCTTAAAAAAGGAGCTTGGTTTTAAGTTTGGTTTGATTGAACAGTACATTTTGTTGGCTGGGCTGGGACCCTCTCCTATTTAGCGCAAGAGTGGAACGAGGCAGCAAGTTCAAGGAATGACATTGCATCCAGGCACTTACAGCTCTTTGTGCCCTAATGCCATGACACAAAAACATAATTTGAAAAAACTTAGCAGAGGATGGTTTCGATCCATCGACCTCTGGGTTATGGGCCCAGCACGCTTCCGCTGGGCCACTCTGCTGGCTGGAGAACGAGAGCTTTTCGGGGCTTTTACAGCCTACAAACCGACAACCCTAGACCCAGTTTCGAGTGAAGCAGGCAGTATCCCTTACAAAGCCAAACAACCTGCAACCACGCACTCCCATCCCATGGCCTTTTGCAGACAGGCCTCATTTCTCTAGCTCACACCCTAACTGCCAACACCCCTTCCCCTTCTCTCTCTGTCTCTCTCTCTCTGTCTCTCTCTCTCATTCTCTCTCTCTCGCAAATAGATACTTTACTTCCCAGGTGCAACAAAACAAGCCTTCTCGAGCTGGCAGATATGGGAAGGAAGGAAGGAAGGGCCAGTTTGGAAACTCAACTCAATTACCATAAATCCCCTGCTAAGGGTTATGGGAGGGAGGAATGAAGGAACTTTGCTTCAGGGAAAGGGCTGCTGCTGCTTCAGCATGTGAGGAGCGCAGCCACACGTTTCACCTTCCTCAGTATGTTGGTTTACAGGATGAGAGAGATCCTGAAACCTCACTCTAATAGGCTGAGGTGCTGTGCTCGGTGGCCTGCTGGGACCTTTGCCCGTCAGGGCAAGGCGAATAGGCCTTCGTCAGGGCTTTGTCGGGGAGGGGCCAGGAGCCCTGCTCGCTTCAATCCCCTCACCGATAGACAGTTGCGGAAACTAGGATGCAAGAACCTTTCCTGGATGGGGTTTTGATTTTCGCGAAAAGTGTGTCAGCTTTGCTTTCAGCATGAGTCTGATTTCCCAAAAATGCATTTTGAACAATTTAAAGATTTGATCTGCGTTGGCCGGGAATCGAACCGGGGTCAACTGCTTGGAAGGCAGCTATGCTCACCACTATACCACCAACGCCTGCCTGTCTGGGCTATGTGATGGAGCGCCCCTTAGAAATAAGAATAAGTCTTTGGCTGGGAATGAAAAAAGCTTGCGTTTGACGCAGAAGCAGTTCGCATCATGAGGTCTTGCCGGTCAGCCCAACATTTCCCCGGGACCCCTTAAAAAAGGAGCTTGGTTTTAAGTTTGGTTTGATTGAACAGTACATTTTGTTGGCTGGGCTGGGACCCTCTCCTATTTAGTGCAAGAGTGGAACGAGGCAGCAAGTTCAAGGAATGACATTGCATCCAGGCACTTACAGCTCTTTGTGCCCTAATGCCATGACACAAAAACATAATTTGAAAAAACTTAGCAGAGGATGGTTTCGATCCATCGACCTCTGGGTTATGGGCCCATCCATCGACCTCTGGGTTATGGGCCCAGCACGCTTCCGCTGCGCCACTCTGCTGGTTGGAGAACAAGAGCTTTTCTGGGCTTTTACAGCCTACAAACCGACAACCCTAGACCCAGTTTCGAGTGAAGCGGGCAGTAGGCCTTACAAAGCCAAACAACCTGCAACCATGCACTCCCATCCCATTGCCTTTTGCAGACAGGCCTCATTTCTCTAGCTCACACCCTAACTGCCAACACCCCTTCCCCTTCTCTCTCTGTCTCTCTCTCTCTGTCTCTCTCTCTCATTCTCTCTCTCTCGCAAGTAGATACTTTACTTCCCAGGTGCAACAAAACAAGCCTTCTCGAGCTGGCAGATATGGGAAGGAAGGAAGGAAGGGCCAGTTTGGAAACTCAACTCAATTACCATAAATCCCCTGCTAAGGGTTATGGGGGGGAGGAATGAAGGAACTTTGCTTCAGGGAAAGGGCTGCTGCTGCTTCAGCATGTGAGGAGCGCAGCCACACGTTTCACCTTCCTCAGTATGTTGGTTTACAGGATGAGAGAGATCCTGAAACCTCACTCTAATAGGCTGAGGTGCTGTGCTCGGTGGCCTGCTGGGACCTTTGCCCGTCAGGGCAAGGCGAATAGGCCTTTGTCAGGCCTTCGTCAGGGCTTTGTCGGGGAGGGGCCAGGAGCCCTGCTCGCTTCAATCCCCTCACCGATAGACAGTTGCAGAAACTAGGATGCAAGAACATTTCCTGGATGAGGTTTTGATTTTCGCGAAAAGTGTGTCAGCTTTGCTTTCAGCATGAGTCTGATTTCCCAAAAATGCATTTTGAACAATTTAAAGATTTGATCTGCGTTGGCCGGGAATCGAACCCGGGTCAACTGCTTGGAAGGCAGCTATGCTCACCATTATACCACCACGCCTGCCTGTCTGGGCTATCTGATGGAGCGCCCCTTAGAAATAAGAATAAGTCATTGGCTGGGAATGAAAAAAGCTTGCGTTTGACGCAGAAGCAGTTCGCATCATGAGGTCTTGCCGGTCAGCCCAACATTTCCCCGGGACCCCTTAAAAAAGGAGCTTGGTTTTAAGTTTGGTTTGATTGAACAGTACATTTTGTTGGCTGGGCTGGGACCCTCTCCTATTTAGCGCAAGAGTGGAACGAGGCAGCAAGTTCAAGGAATGATATTGCATCCAGGCACTTACAGCTCTTTGTGCCCTAATGCCATGACACAAAAACATAATTTGAAAAAACTTAGCAGAGGATGGTTTCGATCCATCGACCTCTGGGTTATGGGCCCAGCACGCTTCCGCTGCGCCACTCTGCTGGTTGGAGAACAAGAGCTTTTCTGAGCTTTTACAGCCTACAAATTGACAACCCTAGACCCAGTTTCGAGTGAAGCGGGCAGTAGGCCTTACAAAGCCAAACAACCTGCAACCACGCACTCCCATCCCATGGCCTTTTGCAGACAGGCCTCATTTCTCTAGCTCACACCCTAACTGCCAACACCCCTTCCCCTTCTCTCTCTGTCTCTCTCTCTCTGTCTCTCTCTCTCATTCTCTCTCTCTCGCAAGTAGATACTTTACTTCCCAGGTGCAACAAAACAAGCCTTCTCGAGCTGGCAGATATGGGAAGGAAGGAAGGAAGGGCCAGTTTGGAAACTCAACTCAATTACCATAAATCCCCTGCTAAGGGTTATGGGGGGGAGGAATGAAGGAACTTTGCTTCAGGGAAAGGGCTGCTGCTGCTTCAGCATGTGAGGAGTGCAGCCACACGTTTCACCTTCCTCAGTATGTTGGTTTACAGGATGAGAGAGATCCTGAAACCTCACTCTAATAGGCTGAGGTGCTGTGCTCGGTGGCCTGCTGGGACCTTTGCCCGTCAGGGCAAGGCGAATAGGCCTTTGTCAGGCCTTCGTCAGGGCTTTGTCGGGGAGGGGCCAGGAGCCCTGCTCGCTTCAATCCCCTCACCGATAGACAGTTGCAGAAACTAGGTTGCAAGAACCTTTCCTGGATGGGGTTTTGATTTTCGCGAAAAGTGTGTCAGCTTTGCTTTCAGCATGAGTCTGATTTCCAAAAAATGCATTTTGAACAATTTAAAGATTTGATCTGCGTTGGGCGGGAATCGAACCCGGGTCAACTGCTTGGAAGGCAGCTATGCTCACCACTATACCACCAACGCCTGCCTGTCTGAGCTCTCTGATGGAGCGCCCCTTAGAAATAAGAATAAGTCATTGGCTGGGAATGAAAAAAGCTTGCGTTTGACGCAGAAGCAGTTCGCATCATGAGGTCTTGCCGGTCAGCCCAACATTTCCCCGGGACCCCTTAAAAAAGGAGCTTGGTTTTAAGTTTGGTTTGATTGAACAGTACATTTTGTTGGCTGGGCTGGGACCCTCTCCTATTTAGCGCAAGAGTGGAACGAGGCAGCAAGTTCAAGGAATGACATTGCATCCAGGCACTTACAGCTCTTTGTGCCCTAATGCCATGACACAAAAACATAATTTGAAAAAACTTAGCAGAGGATGGTTTCGATCCATCGACCTCTGGGTTATGGGCCCAGCACGCTTCCGCTGTGCCACTCTGCTGGTTGGAGAACGAGAGCTTTTCGGGGCTTTTACAGCCTACAAACCGACAACCCTAGACACAGTTTCGAGTGAAGCGGGCAGTAGGCCTTACAAAGCCAAACAACCTGCAACCACGCACTCCCATCCCATGGCCTTTTGCAGACAGGCCTCATTTCTCTAGCTCACACCCTAACTGCCAACACCCCTTCCCCTTCTCTCACTGTCTCTCTCTCTCTGTCTCTCTCTCTCATTCTCTCTCTCTCGCAAATAGATACTTTACTTCCCGGTGCAACAAAACAAGCCTTCTCGAGCTGGCAGATATGGGAAGGAAGGAAGGAAGGGCCAGTTTGGAAACTCAACTCAATTACCATAAATCCCCTGCTAAGGGTTATGGGAGGGAGGAATGAAGGAACTTTGCTTCAGGGAAAGGGCTGCTGCTGCTTCAGCATGTGAGGAGCGCAGCCACACGTTTCACCTTCCTCAGTATGTTGGTTTACAGGATGAGAGAGATCCTGAAACCTCACTCTAATAGGCTGAGGTGCTGTGCTCGGTGGCTTGCTGGGACCTTTGCCCGTCAGGGCAAGGCGAATAGGCCTTTGTCAGGCCTTCGTCAGGGCTTTGTCGGGGAGGGGCCAGGAGCCCTGCTCGCTTCAATCCCCTCACCGATAGACAGTTGCAGAAACTAGGATGCAAGAACCTTTCCTGGATGGGGTTTTGATTTTCACGAAAAGTGTGTCAGCTTTGCTTTCAGCATGAGTCTGATTTCCAAAAAATGCATTTTGAACAATTTAAAGATTTGATCTGCGTTGGCCGGTAATCGAACCCGGGTCAACTGCTTGGAAGGCAGCTATGCTCACCACTATACCACCAACGCCTGCCTGTCTGGGCTATCTGATGGAGCGCCCCTTAGAAATAAGAATAAGTCATTGGCTGGGAATGAAAAAAGCTTGCGTTTGACGCAGAAGCAGTTCGCATCATGAGGTCTTGCCGGTCAGCCCAACATTTCCCCGGGACCCCTTAAAAAAGGAGCTTGGTTTTAAGTTTGGTTTGATTGAACAGTACATTTTGTTGGCTGGGCTGGGACCCTCTCCTATTTAGCGCAAGAGTGGAACGAGGCAGCAAGTTCAAGGAATGACATTGCATCCAGGCACTTACAGCTCTTTGTGCCCTAATGCCATGACACAAAAACATAATTTGAAAAAACTTAGCAGAGGATGGTTTCGATCCATCGACCTCTGGGTTATGGGCCCAGCATGCTTCCGCTGCGCCACTCTGCTGGTTGGAGAACAAGAGCTTTTCTGGGCTTTTACAGCCTACAAACCGACAACCCTAGACCCAGTTTCGAGTGAAGCGGGCAGTATCCCTTACAAAGCCAAACAACCTGCAACCACGCACTCCCATCCCATGGCCTTTTGCAGACAGGCCTCATTTCTCTAGCTCACACCCTAACTGCCAACACCCCTTCCCCTTCTCTCTCTGTCTCTCTCTCTCTGTCTCTCTCTCTCATTCTCTCTCTCTCGCAAATAGATGCTTTACTTCCCAGGTGCAACAAAACAAGCCTTCTCGAGCTGGCAGATATGGGAAGGAAGGAAGGAAGGGCCAGTTTGGAAACTCAACTCAATTACCATAAATCCCCTGCTAAGGGTTATGGGAGGGAGGAATGAAGGAACTTTGATTCAGGGAAAGGGCTGCTGCTGCTCCAGCATGTGAGGAGCGCAGCCACACGTTTCACCTTCCTCAGTATGTTGGTTTACAGGATGAGAGAGATCCTGAAACCTCACTCTAATAGGCTGAGGTGCTGTGCTCGGTGGCCTGCTGGGACCTTTGCCCGTCAGGGCAAGGCGAATAGGCCTTCGTCAGGGCTTTGTCGGGGAGGGGCCAGGAGCCCTGCTCGCTTCAATCCCCTCACCGATAGACAGTTGCGGAAACTAGGATGCAAGAACCTTTCCTGGATGGGGTTTTGATTTTCGCGAAAAGTGTGTCAGCTTTGCTTTCAGCATGAGTCTGATTTCCCAAAAATGCATTTTGAACAATTTAAAGATTTGATCTGCGGGGAATCGAACCCGGGTCAACTGCTTGGAAGGCAGCTATGCTCACCACTATACCACCAACGCCTGCCTGTCTGGGCTATGTGATGGAGCACCCCTTAGAAATAAGAATAAGTCTTTGGCTGGGAATGAAAAAAGCTTGCGTTTGACGCAGAAGCAGTTCGCATCATGAGGTCTTGCCGGTCAGCCCAACATTTCCCCGGGACCCCTTAAAAAAGGAGCTTGGTTTTAAGTTTGGTTTGATTGAACAGTACATTTTGTTGGCTGGGCTGGGACCCTCTCCTATTTAGTGCAAGAGTGGAACGAGGCAGCAAGTTCAAGGAATGACATTGCATCCAGGCACTTACAGCTCTTTGTGCCCTAATGCCATGACACAAAAACATAATTTGAAAAAACTTAGCAGAGGATGGTTTCGATCCATCGACCTCTGGGTTATGGGCCCAGCACGCTTCCGCTGCGCCACTCTGCTGGTTGGAGAACAAGAGCTTTTCTGGGCTTTTACAGCCTACAAACCGACAACCCTAGACCCAGTTTCGAGTGAAGCAGGCAGTAGGCCTTACAAAGCCAAACAACCTGCAACCATGCACTCCCATCCCATGGCCTTTTGCAGACAGGCCTCATTTCTCTAGCTCACACCCTAACTGCCAACACCCCTTCCCCTTCTCTCTCTGTCTCTCTCTCTCTGTCTCTCTCTCTCATTCTCTCTCTCTCGCAAGTAGATACTTTACTTCCCAGGTGCAACAAAACAAGCCTTCTCGAGCTGGCAGATATTGGAAGGAAGGAAGGAAGGGCCAGTTTGGAAACTCAACTCAATTACCATAAATCCCCTGCTAAGGGTTATGGGGGGGAGGAAAGAAGGAACTTTGCTTCAGGGAAAGGGCTGCTGCTGCTTCAGCATGTGAGGAGCGCAGCCACACGTTTCACCTTCCTCAGTATGTTGGTTTACAGGATGAGAGAGATCCTGAAACCTCACTCTAATAGGCTGAGGTGCTGTGCTCGGTGGCCTGCTGGGACCTTTGCCCGTCAGGGCAAGGCGAATAGGCCTTTGTCAGGCCTTCGTCAGGGCTTTGTCGGGGAGGGGCCAGGAGCTCTGCTCGCTTCAATCCCCTCACCGATAGACAGTTGCAGAAACTAGGATGCAAGAACCTTTCCTGGATGGGGTTTTGATTTTCGCGAAAAGTGTGTCAGCTTTGCTTTCAGCATGAGTCTGATTTCCAAAAAATGCATTTTGAACAATTTAAAGATTTGATCTGCGTTGGCCGGGAATCGAACCCGGGTCAACTGTTTGGAAGGCAGCTATGCTCACCACTATACCACCAACGCCTGCCTGTCTGAGCTCTCTGATGGAGCGCCCCTTAGAAATAAGAATAAGTCATTGGCTGGGAATGAAAAAAGCTTGCGTTTGACGCAGAAGCAGTTCGCATCATGAGGTCTTGCCGGTCAGCCCAACATTTCCCCGGGACCCCTTAAAAAAGGAGCTTGGTTTTAAGTTTGGTTTGATTGAACAGTACATTTTGTTGGCTGGGCTGGGACCCTCTCCTATTTAGCGCAAGAGTGGAACGAGGCAGCAAGTTCAAGGAATGACATTGCATCCAGGCACTTACAGCTCTTTGTGCCCTAATGCCATGACACAAAAACATAATTTGAAAAAACTTAGCAGAGGATGGTTTCGATCCATCGACCTCTGGGTTATGGGCCCAGCACGCTTCCGCTGTGCCACTCTGCTGGTTGGAGAACGAGAGCTTTTCGGGGCTTTTACAGCCTACAAACCGACAACCCTAGACCCAGTTTCGAGTGAAGCGGGCAGTAGGCCTTACAAAGCCAAACAACCTACAACCACGCACTCCCATCCCATGGCCTTTTGCAGACAGGCCTCATTTCTCTAGCTCACACCCTAACTGCCAACACCCCTTCCCCTTCTCTCACTGTCTCTCTCTCTGTCTCTCTCTCTCATTCTCTCTCTCTCGCAAATAGATACTTTACTTCCCAGGTGCAACAAAACAAGCCTTCTCGAGCTGGCAGATATGGGAAGGAAGGAAGGAAGGGCCCGTTTGGAAACTCAACTCAATTACCATAAATCCCCTGCTAAGGGTTATGGGAGGGAGGAATGAAGGAACTTTGCTTCAGGGAAAGGGCTGCTGCTGCTTCAGCATGTGAGGAGCGCAGCCACACGTTTCACCTTCCTCAGTATGTTGGTTTACAGGATGAGAGAGATCCTGAAACCTCACTCTAATAGGCTGAGGTGCTGTGCTCGGTGGCCTGCTGGGACCTTTGCCCGTCAGGGCAAGGCGAATAGGCCTTTGTCAGGCCTTCGTCAGGGCTTTGTCGGGGAGGGGCCAGGAGCCCTGCTCGCTTCAATCCCCTCACCGATAGACAGTTGCAGAAACTAGGATGCAAGAACCTTTCCTGGATGGGGTTTTGATTTTCACGAAAAGTGTGTCAGCTTTGCTTTCAGCATGAGTCTGATTTCCCAAAAATGCATTTTGAACAATTTAAAGATTTGATCTGCGTTGGCAGGGAATCGAACCCGGGTCAACTGCTTGGAAGGTAGCTATGCTCACCACTATACCACCAACGCCTGCCTGTCTGGGCTATCTGATGGAGCGCCCCTTAGAAATAAGAATAAGTCATTGGCTGGGAATGAAAAAAGCTTGCGTTTGACGCAGAAGCAGTTCGCATCATGAGGTCTTGCCGGTCAGCCCAACATTTCCCCGGGACCCCTTAAAAAAGGAGCTTGGTTTTAAGTTTGGTTTGTTTGAACAGTACATTTTGTTGGCTGGGCTGGGACCCTCTCCTATTTAGCGCAAGAGTGGAACGAGGCAGCAAGTTCAAGGAATGACATTGCATCCAGGCACTTACAGCTCTTTGTGCCCTAATGCCATGACACAAAAACATAATTTGAAAAAAGTTAGCAGAGGATGGTTTCGATCCATCGACCTCTGGGTTATGGGCCCAGCACGCTTCCGCTGCGCCACTCTGCTGGTTGGAGAACAAGAGCTTTTATGGGCTTTTACAGCCTACAAACCGACAACCCTAGACCCAGTTTCGAGTGAAGCGGGCAGTAGGCCTTACAAAGCCAAACAACCTGCAACCACGCACTCCCATCCCATGGCCTTTTGCAGACAGGCCTCATTTCTCTAGCTCACACCCTAACTGCCAACACCCCTTCCCCTTCTCTCTCTGTCTCTCTCTCTCTGTCTCTCTCTCTCATTCTCTCTCTCTCGCAAATAGATACTTTACTTCCCAGGTGCAACAAAACAAGCCTTCTCGAGCTGGCAGATATGGGAAGGAAGGAAGGAAGGGCCAGTTTGGAAACTCAACTCAATTACCATAAATCCCCTGCTAAGGGTTATGGGAGTGAGGAAGGAAGGAACTTTGCTTCAGGGAAAGGGATGCTGCTGCTTCAGCATGTGAGGAGCGCAGCCACACGTTTCACCTTCCTCAGTATGTTGGTTTACAGGATGAGAGAGATCCTGAAACCTCACTCTAATAGGCTGAGGTGCTGTGCTCGGTGGCCTGCTGGGACCTTTGCCCGTCAGGGCAAGGCGAATAGGCCTTTGTCAGGCCTTCGTCAGGGCTTTGTCGGGGAGGGGCCAGGAGCCCTGCTCGCTTCAATCCCCTCACCGATAGACAGTTGCAGAAACTAGGATGCAAGAACCTTTCCTGGATGGGGTTTTGATTTTCACGAAAAGTGTGTCAGCTTTGCTTTCAGCATGAGTCTGATTTCCAAAAAATGCATTTTGAACAATTTAAAGATTTGATCTGCGTTGGCAGGGAATCGAACCCGGGTCAACTGCTTGGAAGGCAGCTATGCTCACCACTATACCACCAACGCCTGCCTGTCTGGGCTATCTGATGGAGCGTCCCTTAGAAATAAGAATAAGTCATTGGCTGGGAATGAAAAAAGCTTGCGTTTGACGCAGAAGCAGTTCGCATCATGAGGTCTTGCCGGTCAGCCCAACATTTCCCCGGGACCCCTTAAAAAAGGAGCTTGGTTTTAAGTTTGGTTTGATTGAACAGTACATTTTGTTGGCTGGGCTGGGACCCTCTCCTATTTAGCGCAAGAGTGGAACGAGGCAGCAAGTTCAAGGAATGACATTGCATCCAGGCACTTACAGCTCTTTGTGCCCTAATGCCATGACACAAAAACATAATTTGAAAAAAGTTAGCAGAGGATGGTTTCGATCCATTGACCTCTGGGTTATGGGACCAGCACGCTTCCGCTGCGCCACTCTGCTGGTTGGAGAACAAGAGCTTTTCTGGGCTTTTACAGCCTACAAACAGACAACCCTAGACCCAGTTTCGAGTGAAGCGGGCAGTAGGCCTTACAAAGCCAAACAACCTGCAACCACGCACTCCCATCCCATGGCCTTTTGCAGACAGGCCTCATTTCTCTAGCTCACACCCTAACTGCCAACACCCCTTCCCCTTCTCTCTCTGTCTCTCTCTCTCATTCTCTCTCTCTCGCAAATAGATACTTTACTTCCCAGGTGCAACAAAACAAGCCTTCTCGAGCTGGCAGATATGGGACGGAAGGAAGGAAGGGCCAGTTTGGAAACTCAACTCAATTACCATAAATCCCCTGCTAAGGGTTATGGGAGGGAGGAATGAAGGAACTTTGCTTCAGGGAAAGGGCTGCTGCTGCTTCAGCATGTGAGGAGCGCAGCCACACGTTTCACCTTCCTCAGTATGTTGGTTTACAGGATGAGAGAGATCCTGAAACCTCACTCTAATAGGCTGAGGTGCTGTGCTCGGTGGCCTGCTGGGACCTTTGCCCGTCAGGGCAAGGCGATTAGGCCTTTGTCAGGCCTTCGTCAGGGCTTTGTCGGGGAGGGGCCAGGAGCCCTGCTCGCTTCAATCCCCTCACCGATAGACAGTTGCAGAAACTAGGATGCAAGAACCTTTCCTGGATGGGGTTTTGATTTTCACGAAAAGTGTGTCAGCTTTGCTTTCAGCATGAGTCTGATTTCCAAAAAATACATTTTGAACAATTTAAAGATTTGATCTGCGTTGGCAGGGAATCGAACCCGGGTCAACTGCTTGGAAGGCAGCTATGCTCACCACTATACCACTATACCGCCTGTCTGGGCTATGTGATGGAGCGCCCCTTAGAAATAAGAATAAGTCATTGGCTGGGAATGAAAAAAGCTTGCGTTTGACGCAGAAGCAGTTCGCATCGTGAGGTCTTGCCGGTCAGCCCAACATTTCCCCGGGACCCCTTAAAAAAGGAGCTTGGTTTTAAGTTTGGTTTGATTGAACAGTACATTTTGTTGGCTGGGCTGGGACCCTCTCCTATTTAGCGCAAGAGTGGAACGAGGCAGCAAGTTCAAGGAATGACATTGCATCCAGGCACTTACAGCTCTTTGTGCCCTAATGCCATGACACAAAAACATAATTTGAAAAAACTTAGCAGAGGATGGTTTCTATCCATCGACCTCTGGGTTATGGGCCCAGCACGCTTCCGCTGCGCCACTCTGCTGGTTGGAGAACAAGAGCTTTTCTGGGCTTTTACAGCCTACAAACCGACAACCCTAGACCCAGTTTCGAGTGAAGCGGGCAGTAGGCCTTACAAAGCCAAACAACCTGCAACCACGCACTCCCATCCCATGGCCTTTTGCAGACAGGCCTCATTTCTCTAGCTCACACCCTAACTGCCAACACCCCTTCCCCTTCTCTCTCTGTCTCTCTCTCTCTCTGTCTCTCTCTCTCATTCTCTCTCTCTCGCAAATAGATACTTTACTTCCCAGGTGCAACAAAACAAGCCTTCTCGAGCTGGCAGATATGGGAAGGAAGGAAGGAAGGGCCAGTTTGGAAACTCAACTCAATTACCATAAATCCCCTGCTAAGGGTTATGGGAGGGAGGAATGAAGGAACTTTGCTTCAGGGAAAGGGCTGCTGCTGCTTCAGCATGTGAGGAGCACAGCCACACGTTTCACCTTCCTCAGTATGTTGGTTTACAGGATGAGAGAGATCCTGAAACCTCACTCTAATAGGCTGAGGTGCTGTGCTCGGTGGCCTGCTGGGACCTTTGCCCGTCAGGGCAAGGCGAATAGGCCTTTGTCAGGCCTTTGTCGGGGAGGGGCCAGGAGCCCTGCTCGCTTCAATCCCCTCACCGATAGACAGTTGCAGAAACT
This sequence comes from Ambystoma mexicanum, assembly GCF_040938575.1. Taxonomy (NCBI): domain Eukaryota; kingdom Metazoa; phylum Chordata; class Amphibia; order Caudata; family Ambystomatidae; genus Ambystoma; species Ambystoma mexicanum. Next base: position 1,632,105,604 of record NC_090937.1, on the reverse strand, counting down.
AGGATGCAAGAACCTTTCCTGGATGGGGTTTTGATTTTCACGAAAAGTGTGTCAGCTTTGCTTTCAGCATGAGTCTGATTTCCAAAAAATGCATTTTGAACAATTTAAAGATTTGATCTGCGTTGGCCGGGAATCGAACCCGGGTCAACTGCTTGGAAGGCAGCTATGCTCACCACTATACCATCAACGCCTGCCTGTCTGGGCTATCTGATGGAGCGCCCCTTAGAAATAAGAATAAGTCATTGGCTGGGAATGAAAAAAGCTTGCGTTTGACGCAGAAGCAGTTCGCATCATGAGGTCTTGCCGGTCAGCCCAACATTTCCCCGGGACCCCTTAAAAAAGGAGCTTGGTTTTAAGTTTGGTTTGATTGAACAGTACATTTTGTTGGCTGGGCTGGGACCCTCTCCTATTTAGCGCAAGAGTGGAACGAGGCAGCAAGTTCAAGGAATGACATTGCATCCAGGCACTTACAGCTCTTTGTGCCCTAATGCCATGACACAAAAACATAATTTGAAAAAAGTTAGCAGAGGATGGTTTCGATCCATCGACCTCTGGGTTATGGGCCCAGCACGCTTCCGCTGCGCCACTCTGCTGGTTGGAGAGAAGAGCTTTTCTGGGCTTTTACAGCCTACAAACCGACAACCATAGACCCAGTTTCGAGTGAAGCGGGCAGTAGGCCTTACAAAGCCAAACAACCTGCAACCACGCACTCCCATCCCATGGCCTTTTGCAGACAGGCCTCATTTCTCTAGCTCACACCCTAACTGCCAACACCCCTTCCCCTTCTCTCTCTGTCTCTCTCTCTCTGTCTCTCTCTCTCATTCTCTCTCTCTCGCAAATAGATACTTTACTTCCCAGGTGCAACAAAACAAGCCTTCTCGAGCTGGCAGATATGGGAAGGAAGGAAGGAAGGGCCAGTTTGGAAACTCAACTCAATTACCATAAATCCCCTGCTAAGGGTTATCGGAGGGAGGAATGAAGGAACTTTGCTTCAGGTAAAGGGCTGCTGCTGCTTCAGCATGTGAGGAGCGCAGCCACACGTTTCACCTTCCTCAGTATGTTGGTTTACAGGATGAGAGAGATCCTGAAACCTCACTCTAATAGGCTGAGGTGCTGTGCTCGGTGGCCTGCTGGGACCTTTGCCCGTCAGGGCAAGGCGAATAGGCCTTTGTCAGGCCTTCGTCAGGGCTTTGTCGGGGAGGGGCCAGGAGCCCTGCTCGCTTCAATCCCCTCACCGATAGACAGTTGCAGAAACTAGGATGCAAGAACCTTTCCTGGATGGGGTTTTGATTTTCGCGAAAAGTGTGTCAGCTTTGCTTTCAGCATGAGTCTGATTTCCCAAAAATGTATTTTGAACAATTTAAAGATTTGATCTGCGTTGGCCGGGAATCGAACCCCGGTCAACTGCTTGGAAGGCAGCTATGCTCACCACTATACCACCAACGCCTGCCTGTCTGGGCTATGTGATGGAGCGCCCCTTAGAAATAAGAATAAGTCATTGGCTGGGAATGAAAAAAGCTTGCGTTTGACGCAGAAGCAGTTCGCATCATGAGGTCTTGCCGGTCAGCCCAACATTTCCCCGGGACCCCTTAAAAAAGGAGCTTGGTTTTAAGTTTGGTTTGATTGAACAGTACATTTTGTTGGCTGGGCTGGGACCCTCTCCTATTTAGCGCAAGAGTGGAACGAGGTAGCAAGTTCAAGGAATGACATTGCATCCAGGCACTTACAGCTCTTTGTGCCCTAATGCCATGACACAAAAACATAATTTGAAAAAACTTAGCAGAGGATGGTTTCGATCCATCGACCTCTGGATTATGGGCCCAGCACGCTTCCGCTGCGCCACTCTGCTGGTTGGAGAACAAGAGCTTTTCTGGGCTTTTACAGCCTACAAACCGACAACCCTAGACCCAGTTTCGAGTGAAGCGGGCAGTAGGCCTTACAAAGCCAAACAACCTGCAACCACGCACTCCCATCCCATGGCCTTTTGCAGACAGGCCTCATTTCTCTAGCTCACACCCTAACTGCCAACACCCCTTCCCCTTCTCTCACTGTCTCTCTCTCTCTGTCTCTCTCTCTCATTCTCTCTCTCGCAAATAGATACTTTACTTCCCAGGTGCAACAAAACAAGCCTTCTCGAGCTGGCAGATATGGGAAGGAAGGAAGGAAGGGCCCGTTTGGAAACTCAACTCAATTACCATAAATCCCCTGCTAAGGGTTATGGGAGGGAGGAATGAAGGAACTTTGCTTCAGGGAAAGGGCTGCTGCTGCTTCAGCATGTGAGGAGCGCAGCCACACGTTTCACCTTCCTCAGTATGTTGGTTTACAGGATGAGAGAGATCCTGAAACCTCACTCTAATAGGCTGAGGTGCTGTGCTCGGTGGCCTGCTGGGACCTTTGCCCGTCAGGGCAAGGCGAATAGGCCTTTGTCAGGCCTTCGTCAGGGCTTTGTCGGGGAGGGGCCAGGAGCCCTGCTCGCTTCAATCCCCTCACCGATAGACAGTTGCAGAAACTAGGATGCAAGAACCTTTCCTGGATGGGGTTTTGATTTTCACGAAAAGTGTGTCAGCTTTGCTTTCAGCATGAGTCTGATTTCCAAAAAATGCATTTTGAACAATTTAAAGATTTGATCTGCGTTGGCCGGGAATCGAACCCGGGTCAACTGCTTGGAAGGCAGCTATGCTCACCACTATACCACCAACGCCTGCCTGTCTGGGCTATCTGATGGAGCGCCCCTTAGAAATAAGAATAAGTCATTGGCTGGGAATGAAAAAAGCTTGCGTTTGACGCAGAAGCAGTTCGCATCATGAGGTCTTGCCGGTCAGCCCAACATTTCCCCGGGACCCCTTAAAAAAGGAGCTTGGTTTTAAGTTTGGTTTGATTGAACAGTACATTTTGTTGGCTGGGCTGGGACCCTCTCCTATTTAGCGCAAGAGTGGAACGAGGCAGCAAGTTCAAGGAATGACATTGCATCCAGGCACTTACAGCTCTTTGTGCCCTAATGCCATGACACAAAAACATAATTTGAAAAAACTTAGCAGAGGATGGTTTCGATCCATCGACCTCTGGGTTATGGGCCCAGCATGCTTCCGCTGCGCCACTCTGCTGGTTGGAGAACAAGAGCTTTTCTGGGCTTTTACAGCCTACAAACCGACAACCCTAGACCCAGTTTCGAGTGAAGCGGGCAGTATCCCTTACAAAGCCAAACAACCTGCAACCACGCACTCCCATCCCATGGCCTTTTGCAGACAGGCCTCATTTCTCTAGCTCAGACCCTAACTGCCAACACCCCTTCCCCTTCTCTCTCTGTCTCTCTCTCTCTGTCTCTCTCTCTCATTCTCTCTCTCTCGCAAATAGATGCTTTACTTCCCAGGTGCAACAAAACAAGCCTTCTCGAGCTGGCAGATATGGGAAAGAAGGAAGGAAGGGCCAGTTTGGAAACTCAACTCAATTACCATAAATCCCCTGCTAAGGGTTATGGGAGGGAGGAATGAAGGAACTTTGATTCAGGGAAAGGGCTGCTGCTGCTCCAGCATATGAGGAGCGCAGCCACACGTTTCACCTTCCTCAGTATGTTGGTTTACAGGATGAGAGAGATCCTGAAACCTCACTCTAATAGGCTGAGGTGCTGTGCTCGGTGGCCTGCTGGGACCTTTGCCCGTCAGGGCAAGGCGAATAGGCCTTCGTCAGGGCTTTGTCGGGGAGGGGCCAGGAGCCCTGCTCGCTTCAATCCCCTCACCGATAGACAGTTGCGGAAACTAGGATGCAAGAACCTTTCCTGGATGGGGTTTTGATTTTCGCGAAAAGTGTGTCAGCTTTGCTTTCAGCATGAGTCTGATTTCCCAAAAATGCATTTTGAACAATTTAAAGATTTGATCTGCATTGGCCGGGAGTCGAACCCGGGTCAACTGCTTGGAAGGCAGCTATGCTCACCACTATACCACCAACGCCTGCCTGTCTGGGCTATGTGATGGAGCGCCCCTTAGAAATAAGAATAAGTCTTTGGCTGGGAATGAAAAAAGCTTGCGTTTGACGCAGAAGCAGTTCGCATCATGAGGTCTTGCCGGTCAGCCCAACATTTCCCCGGGACCCCTTAAAAAAGGAGCTTGGTTTTAAGTTTGGTTTGATTGAACAGTACATTTTGTTGGCTGGGCTGGGACCCTCTCCTATTTAGTGCAAGAGTGGAACGAGGCAGCAAGTTCAAGGAATGACATTGCATCCAGGCACTTACAGCTCTTTGTGCCCTAATGCCATGACACAAAAACATAATTTGAAAAAACTTAGCAGAGGATGGTTTCGATCCATCGACCTCTGGGTTATGGGCCCAGCACGCTTCCGCTGCGCCACTCTGCTGGTTGGAGAACAAGAGCTTTTCTGGGCTTTTACAGCCTACAAACCGACAACCCTAGACCCAGTTTCGAGTGAAGCGGGCAGTAGGCCTTACAAAGCCAAACAACCTGCAACCATGCACTCCCATCCCATGGCCTTTTGCAGACAGGCCTCATTTCTCTAGCTCACACCCTAACTGCCAACACCCCTTCCCCTTCTCTCTCTGTCTCTCTCTCTCTGTCTCTCTCTCTCATTCTCTCTCTCTCGCAAATAGATACTTTACTTCCCAGGTGCAACAAAACAAGCCTTCTCGAGCTGGCAGATATGGGAAGGAAGGAAGGAAGGAAGGGCCAGTTTGGAAACTCAACTCAATTACCATAAATCCCCTGCTAAGGGTTATGGGAGGGAGGAATGAAGGAACTTTGCTTCAGGGAAAGGGCAGCTGCTGCTTCAGCATGTGAGGAGCGCAGCCACACGTTTCACCTTCCTCAGTATGTTGGTTTACAGGATGAGAGAGATCCTGAAACCTCACTCTAATAGGCTGAGGTGCTGTGCTCGGTGGCCTGCTGGGACCTTTGCCCGTCAGGGCAAGGCGAATAGGCCTTTGTCAGGCCTTCGTCAGGGCTTTGTCGGGGAGGGGCCAGGAGCCCTGCTCGCTTCAATCCCCTCACCGATAGACAGTTGCAGAAACTAGGATGCAAGAACCTTTCCTGGATGGGGTTTTGATTTTCGCGAAAAGTGTGTCAGCTTTGCTTTCAGCATGAGTCTGATTTCCCAAAAATGCATTTTGAACAATTTAAAGATTTGATCTGCGTTGGCCGGGAATGGAACCCGGGTCAACTGCTTGGAAGGCAGCTATGCTCACCACTATACCACCAACACCTGCCTGTCTGGGCTATGTGATGGAGCGCCCCTTAGAAATAAGAATAAGTCATTGGCTGGGAATGAAAAAAGCTTGCGTTTGACGCAGAAGCAGTTCGCATCATGAGGTCTTGCCGGTCAGCCCAACATTTCCCCGGGACCCCTTAAAAAAGGAGCTTGGTTTTAAGTTTGGTTTGATTGAACAGTACATTTTGTTGGCTGGGCTGGGACCCTCTCCTATTTAGCGCAAGAGTGGAACGAGGCAGCAAGTTCAAGGAATGACATTGCATCCAGGCACTTACAGCTCTTTGTGCCCTAATGCCATGACACAAAAACATAATTTGAAAAAACTTAGCAGAGGATGGTTTCGATCCATCGACCTCTGGGTTATGGGCCCAGCACGCTTCCGCTGCGCCACTCTGCTGGTTGGAGAACAAGAGCTTTTCTGGGCTTTTACAGCCTACAAACCGACAACCCTAGACCCAGTTTCGAGTGAAGCGGGCAGTAGGCCTTACAAAGCCAAACAACCTGCAACCACGCACTCCCATCCCATGGCCTTTTGCAGACAGGCCTCATTTCTCTAGCTCACACCCTAACTGCCAACACCCCTTCCCCTTCTCTCTCTGTCTCTCTCTCTCTGTCTCTCTCTCTCATTCTCTCTCTCTCGCAAGTAGATACTTTACTTCCCAGGTGCAACAAAACAAGCCTTCTCGAGCTGGCAGATATTGGAAGGAAGGAAGGAAGGAAGGGCCAGTTTGGAAACTCAACTCAATTACCATAAATCCCCTGCTAAGGGTTATGGGGGGGAGGAAAGAAGGAACTTTGCTTCAGGGAAAGGGCTGCTGCTGCTTCAGCATGTGAGGAGCGCAGCCACACGTTTCACCTTCCTCAGTATGTTGGTTTACAGGATGAGAGAGATCCTGAAACCTCACTCTAATAGGCTGAGGTGCTGTGCTCGGTGGCCTGCTGGGACCTTTGCCCGTCAGGGCAAGGCGAATAGGCCTTTGTCAGGCCTTCGTCAGGGCTTTGTCGGGGAGGGGCCAGGAGCTCTGCTCGCTTCAATCCCCTCACCGATAGACAGTTGCAGAAACTAGGATGCAAGAACCTTTCCTGGATGGGGTTTTGATTTTCGCGAAAAGTGTGTCAGCTTTGCTTTCAGCATGAGTCTGATTTCCAAAAAATGCATTTTGAACAATTTAAAGATTTGATCTGCGTTGGCCGGGAATCGAACCCGGGTCAACTGCTTGGAAGGCAGCTATGCTCACCACTATACCACCAACGCCTGCCTGTCTGAGCTCTCTGATGGAGCGCCCCTTAGAAATAAGAATAAGTCATTGGCTGGGAATGAAAAAAGCTTGCGTTTGACGCAGAAGCAGTTCGCATCATGAGGTCTTGCCGGTCAGCCCAACATTTCCCCGGGACCCCTTAAAAAAGGAGCTTGGTTTTAAGTTTGGTTTGATTGAACAGTACATTTTGTTGGCTGGGCTGGGACCCTCTCCTATTTAGCGCAAGAGTGGAACGAGGCAGCAAGTTCAAGGAATGACATTGCATCCAGGCACTTACAGCTCTTTGTGCCCTAATGCCATGACACAAAAACATAATTTGAAAAAACTTAGCAGAGGATGGTTTCGATCCATCGACCTCTGGGTTATGGGCCCAGCACGCTTCCGCTGTGCCACTCTGCTGGTTGGAGAACGAGAGCTTTTCGGGGCTTTTACAGCCTACAAACCGACAACCCTAGACCCAGTTTCGAGTGAAGCGGGCAGTAGGCCTTACAAAGCCAAACAACCTACAACCACGCACTCCCATCCCATGGCCTTTTGCAGACAGGCCTCATTTCTCTAGCTCACACCCTAACTGCCAACACCCCTTCCCCTTCTCTCACTGTCTCTCTCTCTGTCTCTCTCTCTCATTCTCTCTCTCTCGCAAATAGATACTTTACTTCCCAGGTGCAACAAAACAAGCCTTCTCGAGCTGGCAGATATGGGAAGGAAGGAAGGAAGGGCCAGTTTGGAAACTCAACTCAATTACCATAAATCCCCTGCTAAGGGTTATGGGAGGGAGGAATGAAGGAACTTTGCTTCAGGGAAAGGGCTGCTGCTGCTTCAGCATGTGAGGAGCGCAGCCACACGTTTCACCTTCCTCAGTATGTTGGTTTACAGGATGAGAGAGATCCTGAAACCTCACTCTAATAGGCTGAGGTGCTGTGCTCGGTGGCCTTGCGGGACCTTTGCCCGTCAGGGCAAGGCGAATAGGCCTTTGTCAGGCCTTCGTCAGGGCTTTGTCGGGGAGGGGCCAGGAGCCCTGCTCGCTTCAATCCCCTCACCGATAGACAGTTGCAGAAACTAGGATGCAAGAACCTTTCCTGGATGGGGTTTTGATTTTCACGAAAAGTGTGTCAGCTTTGCTTTCAGCATGAGTCTGATTTCCAAAAAATGCATTTTGAACAATTTAAAGATTTGATCTGCGTTGGCCGGGAATCGAACCCGGGTCAACTGCTTGGAAGGCAGCTATGCTCACCACTATACCACCAAAGCCTGCCTGTCTGGGCTATCTGATGGAGCGCCCCTTAGAAATAAGAATAAGTCATTGGCTGGGAATGAAAAAAGCTTGCGTTTGACGCAGAAGCAGTTCGCATCATGAGGTCTTGCCGGTCAGCCCAACATTTCCCCGGGACCCCTTAAAAAAGGAGCTTGGTTTTAAGTTTGGTTTGATTGAACAGTACATTTTGTTGGCTGGGCTGGGACCCTCTCCTATTTAGCGCAAGAGTGGAACGAGGCAGCAAGTTCAAGGAATGACATTGAAATCCAGGCACTTACAGCTCTTTGTGCCCTAATGCCATGACACAAAAACATAATTTGAAAAAACTTAGCAGAGGATGGTTTCGATCCATCGACCTCTGGGTTATGGGCCCAGCATGCTTCTGCTGCGCCACTCTGCTGGTTGGAGAACAAGAGCTTTTCTGGGCTTTTACAGCCTACAAACCGACAACCCTAGACCCAGTTTCGAGTGAAGCGGGCAGTAGGCCTTACAAAGCCAAACAACCTGCAACCACGCACTCCCATCCCATGGCCTTTTGCAGACAGGCCTCATTTCTCTAGCTCACACCGTAACTGCCAACACCCCTTCCCCTTCTCTCTCTGTCTCTCTCTCTCTGTCTCTCTCTCTCATTCTCTCTCTCTCGCAAATAGATACTTTACTTCCCAGGTGCAACAAAACAAGCATTCTCGAGCTGGCAGATATGGGAAGGAAGGAAGGAAGGGCCAGTTTGGAAACTCAACTCAATTACCATAAATCCCCTGCTAAGGGTTATGGGAGGGAGGAATGAAGGAACTTTGCTTCAGGGAAAGGGCTGCTGCTGCTTCAGCATGTGAGGAGCGCAGCCACACGTTTCACCTTCCTCAGTATGTTGGTTTACAGGATGAGAGAGATCCTGAAACCTCACTCTAATAGGCTGAGGTGCTGTGCTCGGTGGCCTGCTGGGACCTTTGCCCGTCAGGGCAAGGCGAATAGGCCTTTGTCAGGCCTTCGTCAGGGCTTTGTCGGGGAGGGGCCAGGAGCCCTGCTCGCTTCAATCCCCTCACCGATAGACAGTTGCAGAAACTAGGATGCAAGAACCTTTCCTGGATGGGGTTTTGATTTTCGCGAAAAGTGTGTCAGCTTTGCTTTCAGCATGAGTCTGATTTCCCAAAAATGCATTTTGAACAATTTAAAGATTTGATCTGCGTTGGCCGGGAATGGAACCCGGGTCAACTGCTTGGAAGGCAGCTATGCTCACCACTATACCACCAACACCTGCCTGTCTGGGCTATGTGATGGAGCGCCCCTTAGAAATAAGAATAAGTCATTGGCTGGGAATGAAAAAAGCTTGCGTTTGACGCAGAAGCAGTTCGCATCATGAGGTCTTGCCGGTCAGCCCAACATTTCCCCGGGACCCCTTAAAAAAGGAGCTTGGTTTTAAGTTTGGTTTGATTGAACAGTACATTTTGTTGGCTGGGCTGGGACCCTCTCCTATTTAGCGCAAGAGTGGAACGAGGCAGCAAGTTCAAGGAATGACATTGCATCCAGGCACTTACAGCTCTTTGTGCCCTAATGCCATGACACAAAAACATAATTTGAAAAAACTTAGCAGAGGATGGTTTCGATCCATCGACCTCTGGGTTATGGGCCCAGCACGCTTCCGCTGCGCCACTCTGCTGGTTGGAGAACAAGAGCTTTTCTGGGCTTTTACAGCCTACAAACCGACAACCCTAGACCCAGTTTCGAGTGAAGCGGGCAGTAGGCCTTACAAAGCCAAACAACCTGCAACCACGCACTCCCATCCCATGGCCTTTTGCAGACAGGCCTCATTTCTCTAGCTCACACCCTAACTGCCAACACCCCTTCCCCTTCTCTCTCTGTCTCTCTCTCTCTGTCTCTCTCTCTCATTCTCTCTCTCTCGCAAGTAGATACTTTACTTCCCAGGTGCAACAAAACAAGCCTTCTCGAGCTGGCAGATATTGGAAGGAAGGAAGGAAGGGCCAGTTTGGAAACTCAACTCAATTACCATAAATCCCCTGCTAAGGGTTATGGGGGGGAGGAAAGAAGGAACTTTGCTTCAGGGAAAGGGCTGCTGCTGCTTCAGCATGTGAGGAGCGCAGCCACACGTTTCACCTTCCTCAGTATGTTGGTTTACAGGATGAGAGAGATCCTGAAACCTCACTCTAATAGGCTGAGGTGCTGTGCTCGGTGGCCTGCTGGGACCTTTGCCCGTCAGGGCAAGGCGAATAGGCCTTTGTCAGGCCTTCGTCAGGGCTTTGTCGGGGAGGGGCCAGGAGCTCTGCTCGCTTCAATCCCCTCACCGATAGACAGTTGCAGAAACTAGGATGCAAGAACCTTTCCTGGATGGGGTTTTGATTTTCGCGAAAAGTGTGTCAGCTTTGCTTTCAGCATGAGTCTGATTTCCAAAAAATGCATTTTGAACAATTTAAAGATTTGATCTGCGTTGGCCGGGAATCGAACCCGGGTCAACTGCTTGGAAGGCAGCTATGCTCACCACTATACCACCAACGCCTGCCTGTCTGAGCTCACTGATGGAGCGCCCCTTAGAAATAAGAATAAGTCATTGGCTGGGAATGAAAAAAGCTTGCGTTTGACGCAGAAGCAGTTCGCATCATGAGGTCTTGCCGGTCAGCCCAACATTTCCCCGGGACCCCTTAAAAAAGGAGCTTGGTTTTAAGTTTGGTTTGATTGAACAGTACATTTTGTTGGCTGGGCTGGGACCCTCTCCTATTTAGCGCAAGAGTGGAACGAGGCAGCAAGTTCAAGGAATGACATTGCATCCAGGCACTTACAGCTCTTTGTGCCCTAATGCCATGACACAAAAACATAATTTGAAAAAACTTAGCAGAGGATGGTTTCGATCCATCGACCTCTGGGTTATGGGCCCAGCACGCTTCCGCTGTGCCACTCTGCTGGTTGGAGAACGAGAGCTTTTCGGGGCTTTTACAGCCTACAAACCGACAACCCTAGACCCAGTTTCGAGTGAAGCGGGCAGTAGGCCTTACAAAGCCAAACAACCTACAACCACGCACTCCCATCCCATGGCCTTTTGCAGACAGGCCTCATTTCTCTAGCTCACACCCTAACTGCCAACACCCCTTCCCCTTCTCTCACTGTCTCTCTCTCTGTCTCTCTCTCTCATTCTCTCTCTCTCGCAAATAGATACTTTACTTCCCAGGTGCAACAAAACAAGCCTTCTCGAGCTGGCAGATATGGGAAGGAAGGAAGGAAGGGCCAGTTTGGAAACTCAACTCAATTACCATAAATCCCCTGCTAAGGGTTATGGGAGGGAGGAATGAAGGAACTTTGCTTCAGGGAAAGGGCTGCTGCTGCTTCAGCATGTGAGGAGCGCAGCCACACGTTTCACCTTCCTCAGTATGTTGGTTTACAGGATGAGAGAGATCCTGAAACCTCACTCTAATAGGCTGAGGTGCTGTGCTCGGTGGCCTGCTGGGACCTTTGCCCGTCAGGGCAAGGCGAATAGGCCTTTGTCAGGCCTTCGTCAGGGCTTTGTCGGGGAGGGGCCAGGAGCCCTGCTCGCTTCAATCCCCTCACCGATAGACAGTTGCAGAAACTAGGATGCAAGAACCTTTCCTGGATGGGGTTTTGATTTTCACGAAAAGTGTGTCAGCTTTGCTTTCAGCATGAGTCTGATTTCCAAAAAATGCATTTTGAACAATTTAAAGATTTGATCTGCGTTGGCCGGGAAGCGAACCCGGGTCACTGCTTGGAAGGCAGCTATGCTCACCACTATACCACCAACGCCTGCCTGTCTGGGCTATCTGATGGAGCGCCCCTTAGAAATAAGAATAAGTCATTGGCTGGGAATGAAAAAAGCTTGCGTTTGACGCAGAAGCAGTTCGCATCATGAGGTCTTGCCGGTCAGCCCAACATTTCCCTGGGACCCCTTAAAAAAGGAGCTTGGTTTTAAGTTTGGTTTGATTGAACAGTACATTTTGTTGGCTGGGCTGGGACCCTCTCTTATTTAGCGCAAGAGTGGAACGAGGCAGCAAGTTCAAGGAATGACATTGCATCCAGGCACTTACAGCTCTTTGTGCCCTAATGCCATGACACAAAAACATAATTTGAAAAAACTTAGCAGAGGATGGTTTCGATCCATCGACCTCTGGGTTATGGGTCCAGCACGCTTCCGCTGCGCCACTCTGCTGGTTGGAGAACAAGAGCTTTTCTGGGCTTTTACAGCCTACAAACCGACAACCCTAGACCCAGTTTCGAGTGAAGCGGGCAGTAGGCCTTACAAAGCCAAACAACATGCAACCACGCACTCCCATCCCATGGCCTTTTGCAGACAGGCCTCATTTCTCTAGCTCACACCCTAACTGCCAACACCCCTTCCCCTTCTCTCTCTGTCTCTCTCTCTCTGTCTCTCTCTCTCATTCTCTCTCTCTCGCAAATAAATACTTTACTTCCCAGGTGCAACAAAACAAGCCTTCTCGAGCTGGCAGATATGGGAAGGAAGGAAGGAAGGGCCAGTTTGGAAACTCAACTCAATTACCATAAATCCCCTGCTAAGGGTTATGGGAGGGAGGAATGAAGGAACTTTGCTTCAGGGAAAGGGCTGCTGCTGCTTCAGCATGTGAGGAGCGCAGCCACACGTTTCACCTTCCTCAGTATGTTGGTTTACAGGATGAGAGAGATCCTGAAACCTCACTCTAATAGGCTGAGGTGCTGTGCTCGGTGGCCTGCTGGGACCTTTGCCCGTCAGGGCAAGGCGAATAGGCCTTTGTCAGGCCTTCGTCAGGGCTTTGTCGGGGAGGGGCCAGGAGCTCTGCTCGCTTCAATCCCCTCACCGATAGACAGTTGCAGAAACTAGGATGCAAGAACCTTTCCTGGATGGGGTTTTGATTTTCGCGAAAAGTGTGTCAGCTTTGCTTTCAGCATGAGTCTGATTTCCAAAAAATGCATTTTGAACAATTTAAAGATTTGATCTGCGTTGGCCGGGAATCGAACCCGGGTCAACTGCTTGGAAGGCAGCTATGCTCACCACTATACCACCAACGCCTGCCTGTCTGAGCTCACTGATGGAGCGCCCCTTAGAAATAAGAATAAGTCATTGGCTGGGAATGAAAAAAGCTTGCGTTTGACGCAGAAGCAGTTCGCATCATGAGGTCTTGCCGGTCAGCCCAACATTTCCCCGGGACCCCTTAAAAAAGGAGCTTGGTTTTAAGTTTGGTTTGATTGAACAGTACATTTTGTTGGCTGGGCTGGGACCCTCTCCTATTTAGCGCAAGAGTGGAACGAGGCAGCAAGTTCAAGGAATGACATTGCATCCAGGCACTTACAGCTCTTTGTGCCCTAATGCCATGACACAAAAACATAATTTGAAAAAACTTAGCAGAGGATGGTTTCGATCCATCGACCTCTGGGTTATGGGCCCAGCACGCTTCCGCTGTGCCACTCTGCTGGTTGGAGAACGAGAGCTTTTCGGGGCTTTTACAGCCTACAAACCGACAACCCTAGACCCAGTTTCGAGTGAAGCGGGCAGTAGGCCTTACAAAGCCAAACAACCTACAACCACGCACTCCCATCCCATGGCCTTTTGCAGACAGGCCTCATTTCTCTAGCTCACACCCTAACTGCCAACACCCCTTCCCCTTCTCTCACTGTCTCTCTCTCTGTCTCTCTCTCTCATTCTCTCTCTCTCGCAAATAGATACTTTACTTCCCAGGTGCAACAAAACAAGCCTTCTCGAGCTGGCAGATATGGGAAGGAAGGAAGGAAGGGCCAGTTTGGAAACTCAACTCAATTACCATAAATCCCCTGCTAAGGGTTATGGGAGGGAGGAATGAAGGAACTTTGCTTCAGGGAAAGGGCTGCTGCTGCTTCAGCATGTGAGGAGCGCAGCCACACGTTTCACCTTCCTCAGTATGTTGGTTTACAGGATGAGAGAGATCCTGAAACCTCACTCTAATAGGCTGAGGTGCTGTGCTCGGTGGCCTGCTGGGACCTTTGCCCGTCAGGGCAAGGCGAATAGGCCTTTGTCAGGCCTTCGTCAGGGCTTTGTCGGGGAGGGGCCAGGAGCCCTGCTCGCTTCAATCCCCTCACCGATAGACAGTTGCAGAAACTAGGATGCAAGAACCTTTCCTGGATGGGGTTTTGATTTTCACGAAAAGTGTGTCAGCTTTGCTTTCAGCATGAGTCTGATTTCCAAAAAATGCATTTTGAACAATTTAAAGATTTGATCTGCGTTGGCCGGGAAGCGAACCCGGGTCACTGCTTGGAAGGCAGCTATGCTCACCACTATACCACCAACGCCTGCCTGTCTGGGCTATCTGATGGAGCGCCCCTTAGAAATAAGAATAAGTCATTGGCTGGGAATGAAAAAAGCTTGCGTTTGACGCAGAAGCAGTTCGCATCATGAGGTCTTGCCGGTCAGCCCAACATTTCCCTGGGACCCCTTAAAAAAGGAGCTTGGTTTTAAGTTTGGTTTGATTGAACAGTACATTTTGTTGGCTGGGCTGGGACCCTCTCTTATTTAGCGCAAGAGTGGAACGAGGCAGCAAGTTCAAGGAATGACATTGCATCCAGGCACTTACAGCTCTTTGTGCCCTAATGCCATGACACAAAAACATAATTTGAAAAAACTTAGCAGAGGATGGTTTCGATCCATCGACCTCTGGGTTATGGGTCCAGCACGCTTCCGCTGCGCCACTCTGCTGGTTGGAGAACAAGAGCTTTTCTGGGCTTTTACAGCCTACAAACCGACAACCCTAGACCCAGTTTCGAGTGAAGCGGGCAGTAGGCCTTACAAAGCCAAACAACATGCAACCACGCACTCCCATCCCATGGCCTTTTGCAGACAGGCCTCATTTCTCTAGCTCACACCCTAACTGCCAACACCCCTTCCCCTTCTCTCTCTGTCTCTCTCTCTCTGTCTCTCTCTCTCATTCTCTCTCTCTCGCAAATAAATACTTTACTTCCCAGGTGCAACAAAACAAGCCTTCTCGAGCTGGCAGATATGGGAAGGAAGGAAGGAAGGGCCAGTTTGGAAACTCAACTCAATTACCATAAATCCCCTGCTAAGGGTTATGGGAGGGAGGAATGAAGGAACTTTGCTTCAGGGAAAGGGCTGCTGCTGCTTCAGCATGTGAGGAGCGCAGCCACACGTTTCACCTTCCTCAGTATGTTGGTTTACAGGATGAGAGAGATCCTGAAACCTCACTCTAATAGGCTGAGGTGCTGTGCTCGGTGGCCCGCTGGGACCTTTGCCCGTCAGGGCAAGGCGAATAGGCCTTTGTCAGGCCTTCGTCAGGGCTTTGTCGGGGAGGGGCCAGGAGCCCTGCTCGCTTCAATCCCCTCACCGATAGACAGTTGCAGAAACTAGGATGCAAGAACCTTTCCTGGATGGGGTTTTGATTTTCGCGAAAAGTGTGTCAGCTTTGCTTTCAGCATGAGTCTGATTTCCAAAAAATGCATTTTGAACAATTTAAAGATTTGATCTGCGTTGGCCGGGAATCGAACCCGGGTCAACTGCTTGGAAGGCAGCTATGCTCACCACTATACCACCAACGCCTGCCTGTCTGGACTATCTGATGGAGCGCCCCTTAGAAATAAGAATAAGTCATTGGCTGGGAATGAAAAAAGCTTGCGTTTGACGCAGAAGCAGTTCGCATCATGAGGTCTTGCCGGTCAGCCCAACATTTCCCCGGGACCCCTTAAAAAAGGAGCTTGGTTTTAAGTTTGGTTTGATTGAACAGTACATTTTGTTGGCTGGGCTGGGACCCTCTCCTATTTAGCGCAAGAGTGGAACGAGGCAGCAAGTTCAAGGAATGACATTGCATCCAGGCACTTACAGCTCTTTGTGCCCTAATGCCATGACACAAAAACATAATTTGAAAAAACTTAGCAGAGGATGGTTTCGATCCATCGACCTCTGGGTTATGGGCCCAGCACGCTTCCGCTGTGCCACTCTGCTGGCTGGAGAACGAGAGCTTTTCGGGGCTTTTACAGCCTACAAACCGACAACCCTAGACCCAGTTTCGAGTGAAGCGGGCAGTATCCCTTACAAAGCCAAACAACCTGCAACCACGCACTCCCATCCCATGGCCTTTTGCAGACAGGTCTCATTTCTCTAGCTCACACCCTAACTGCCAACACCCCTTCCCCTTCTCTCACTGTCTCTCTCTCTCTGTCTCTCTCTCTCATTCTCTCTCTCTCGCAAATAGATACTTTACTTCCCGGTGCAACAAAACAAGCCTTCTCGAGCTGGCAGATATGGGAAGGAAGGAAGGAAGGAAGGGCCAGTTTGGAAACTCAACTCAATTACCATAAATCCCCTGCTAAGGGTTATGGGAGGGAGGAATGAAGGAACTTTGCTTCAGGGAAAGGGCTGCTGCTGCTTCAGCATGTGAGGAGCGCAGCCACACGTTTCACCTTCCTCAGTATGTTGGTTTACAGGATGAGAGAGATCCTGAAACCTCACTCTAATAGGCTGAGGTGCTGTGCTCGGTGGCTTGCTGGGACCTTTGCCCGTCAGGGCAAGGCGAATAGGCCTTTGTCAGGCCTTCGTCAGGGCTTTGTCGGGGAGGGGCCAGGAGCCCTGCTCGCTTCAATCCCCTCACCGATAGACAGTTGCAGAAACTAGGATGCAAGAACCTTTCCTGGATGGGGTTTTGATTTTCACGAAAAGTGTGTCAGCTTTGCTTTCAGCATGAGTCTGATTTCCAAAAAATGCATTTTGAACAATTTAAAGATTTGATCTGCGTTGGCCGGTAATCGAACCCGGGTCAACTGCTTGGAAGGCAGCTATGCTCACCACTATACCACCAACGCCTGCCTGTCTGGGCTATCTGATGGAGCGCCCCTTAGAAATAAGAATAAGTCATTGGCTGGGAATGAAAAAAGCTTGCGTTTGACGCAGAAGCAGTTCGCATCATGAGGTCTTGCCGGTCAGCCCAACATTTCCCCGGGACCCCTTAAAAAAGGAGCTTGGTTTTAAGTTTGGTTTGATTGAACAGTACATTTTGTTGGCTGGGCTGGGACCCTCTCCTATTTAGCGCAAGAGTGGAACGAGGCAGCAAGTTCAAGGAATGACATTGCATCCAGGCACTTACAGCTCTTTGTGCCCTAATGCCATGACACAAAAACATAATTTGAAAAAACTTAGCAGAGGATGGTTTCGATCCATCGACCTCTGGGTTATGGGCCCAGCACGCTTCCGCTGTGCCACTCTGCTGGCTGGAGAACGAGAGCTTTTCGGGGCTTTTACAGCCTACAAACCGACAACCCTAGACCCAGTTTCGAGTGAAGCAGGCAGTATCCCTTACAAAGCCAAACAACCTGCAACCACGCACTCCCATCCCATGGCCTTTTGCAGACAGGCCTCATTTCTCTAGCTCACACCCTAACTGCCAACACCCCTTCCCCTTCTCTCTCTGTCTCTCTCTCTCTGTCTCTCTCTCTCATTCTCTCTCTCTCGCAAATAGATACTTTACTTCCCAGGTGCAACAAAACAAGCCTTCTCGAGCTGGCAGATATGGGAAGGAAGGAAGGAAGGGCCAGTTTGGAAACTCAACTCAATTACCATAAATCCCCTGCTAAGGGTTATGGGAGGGAGGAATGAAGGAACTTTGCTTCAGGGAAAGGGCTGCTGCTGCTTCAGCATGTGAGGAGCGCAGCCACACGTTTCACCTTCCTCAGTATGTTGGTTTACAGGATGAGAGAGATCCTGAAACCTCACTCTAATAGGCTGAGGTGCTGTGCTCGGTGGCCTGCTGGGACCTTTGCCCGTCAGGGCAAGGCGAATAGGCCTTCGTCAGGGCTTTGTCGGGGAGGGGCCAGGAGCCCTGCTCGCTTCAATCCCCTCACCGATAGACAGTTGCGGAAACTAGGATGCAAGTACCTTTCCTGGATGGGGTTTTGATTTTCGCGAAAAGTGTGTCAGCTTTGCTTTCAGCATGAGTCTGATTTCCCAAAAATGCATTTTGAACAATTTAAAGATTTGATCTGCGTTGGCCGGGAATCGAACCGGGGTCAACTGCTTGGAAGGCAGCTATGCTCACCACTATACCACCAACGCCTGCCTGTCTGGGCTATGTGATGGAGCGCCCCTTAGAAATAAGAATAAGTCTTTGGCTGGGAATGAAAAAAGCTTGCGTTTGACGCAGAAGCAGTTCGCATCATGAGGTCTTGCCGGTCAGCCCAACATTTCCCCGGGACCCCTTAAAAAAGGAGCTTGGTTTTAAGTTTGGTTTGATTGAACAGTACATTTTGTTGGCTGGGCTGGGACCCTCTCCTATTTAGTGCAAGAGTGGAACGAGGCAGCAAGTTCAAGGAATGACATTGCATCCAGGCACTTACAGCTCTTTGTGCCCTAATGCCATGACACAAAAACATAATTTGAAAAAACTTAGCAGAGGATGGTTTCGATCCATCGACCTCTGGGTTATGGGCCCATCCATCGACCTCTGGGTTATGGGCCCAGCACGCTTCCGCTGCGCCACTCTGCTGGTTGGAGAACAAGAGCTTTTCTGGGCTTTTACAGCCTACAAACCGACAACCCTAGACCCAGTTTCGAGTGAAGCGGGCAGTAGGCCTTACAAAGCCAAACAACCTGCAACCATGCACTCCCATCCCATTGCCTTTTGCAGACAGGCCTCATTTCTCTAGCTCACACCCTAACTGCCAACACCCCTTCCCCTTCTCTCTCTGTCTCTCTCTCTCTGTCTCTCTCTCTCATTCTCTCTCTCTCGCAAGTAGATACTTTACTTCCCAGGTGCAACAAAACAAGCCTTCTCGAGCTGGCAGATATGGGAAGGAAGGAAGGAAGGGCCAGTTTGGAAACTCAACTCAATTACCATAAATCCCCTGCTAAGGGTTATGGGGGGGAGGAATGAAGGAACTTTGCTTCAGGGAAAGGGCTGCTGCTGCTTCAGCATGTGAGGAGCGCAGCCACACGTTTCACCTTCCTCAGTATGTTGGTTTACAGGATGAGAGAGATCCTGAAACCTCACTCTAATAGGCTGAGGTGCTGTGCTCGGTGGCCTGCTGGGACCTTTGCCCGTCAGGGCAAGGCGAATAGGCCTTTGTCAGGCCTTCGTCAGGGCTTTGTCGGGGAGGGGCCAGGAGCCCTGCTCGCTTCAATCCCCTCACCGATAGACAGTTGCAGAAACTAGGATGCAAGAACATTTCCTGGATGAGGTTTTGATTTTCGCGAAAAGTGTGTCAGCTTTGCTTTCAGCATGAGTCTGATTTCCCAAAAATGCATTTTGAACAATTTAAAGATTTGATCTGCGTTGGCCGGGAATCGAACCCGGGTCAACTGCTTGGAAGGCAGCTATGCTCACCATTATACCACCAACGCCTGCCTGTCTGGGCTATCTGATGGAGCGCCCCTTAGAAATAAGAATAAGTCATTGGCTGGGAATGAAAAAAGCTTGCGTTTGACGCAGAAGCAGTTCGCATCATGAGGTCTTGCCGGTCAGCCCAACATTTCCCCGGGACCCCTTAAAAAAGGAGCTTGGTTTTAAGTTTGGTTTGATTGAACAGTACATTTTGTTGGCTGGGCTGGGACCCTCTCCTATTTAGCGCAAGAGTGGAACGAGGCAGCAAGTTCAAGGAATGATATTGCATCCAGGCACTTACAGCTCTTTGTGCCCTAATGCCATGACACAAAAACATAATTTGAAAAAACTTAGCAGAGGATGGTTTCGATCCATCGACCTCTGGGTTATGGGCCCAGCACGCTTCCGCTGCGCCACTCTGCTGGTTGGAGAACAAGAGCTTTTCTGAGCTTTTACAGCCTACAAATTGACAACCCTAGACCCAGTTTCGAGTGAAGCGGGCAGTAGGCCTTACAAAGCCAAACAACCTGCAACCACGCACTCCCATCCCATGGCCTTTTGCAGACAGGCCTCATTTCTCTAGCTCACACCCTAACTGCCAACACCCCTTCCCCTTCTCTCTCTGTCTCTCTCTCTCTGTCTCTCTCTCTCATTCTCTCTCTCTCGCAAGTAGATACTTTACTTCCCAGGTGCAACAAAACAAGCCTTCTCGAGCTGGCAGATATGGGAAGGAAGGAAGGAAGGGCCAGTTTGGAAACTCAACTCAATTACCATAAATCCCCTGCTAAGGGTTATGGGGGGGAGGAATGAAGGAACTTTGCTTCAGGGAAAGGGCTGCTGCTGCTTCAGCATGTGAGGAGTGCAGCCACACGTTTCACCTTCCTCAGTATGTTGGTTTACAGGATGAGAGAGATCCTGAAACCTCACTCTAATAGGCTGAGGTGCTGTGCTCGGTGGCCTGCTGGGACCTTTGCCCGTCAGGGCAAGGCGAATAGGCCTTTGTCAGGCCTTCGTCAGGGCTTTGTCGGGGAGGGGCCAGGAGCCCTGCTCGCTTCAATCCCCTCACCGATAGACAGTTGCAGAAACTAGGTTGCAAGAACCTTTCCTGGATGGGGTTTTGATTTTCGCGAAAAGTGTGTCAGCTTTGCTTTCAGCATGAGTCTGATTTCCAAAAAATGCATTTTGAACAATTTAAAGATTTGATCTGCTTTGGGCGGGAATCGAACCCGGGTCAACTGCTTGGAAGGCAGCTATGCTCACCACTATACCACCAACGCCTGCCTGTCTGAGCTCTCTGATGGAGCGCCCCTTAGAAATAAGAATAAGTCATTGGCTGGGAATGAAAAAAGCTTGCGTTTGACGCAGAAGCAGTTCGCATCATGAGGTCTTGCCGGTCAGCCCAACATTTCCCCGGGACCCCTTAAAAAAGGAGCTTGGTTTTAAGTTTGGTTTGATTGAACAGTACATTTTGTTGGCTGGGCTGGGACCCTCTCCTATTTAGCGCAAGAGTGGAACGAGGCAGCAAGTTCAAGGAATGACATTGCATCCAGGCACTTACAGCTCTTTGTGCCCTAATGCCATGACACAAAAACATAATTTGAAAAAACTTAGCAGAGGATGGTTTCGATCCATCGACCTCTGGGTTATGGGCCCAGCACGCTTCCGCTGTGCCACTCTGCTGGTTGGAGAACGAGAGCTTTTCGGGGCTTTTACAGCCTACAAACCGACAACCCTAGACACAGTTTCGAGTGAAGCGGGCAGTAGGCCTTACAAAGCCAAACAACCTGCAACCACGCACTCCCATCCCATGGCCTTTTGCAGACAGGCCTCATTTCTCTAGCTCACACCCTAACTGCCAACACCCCTTCCCCTTCTCTCACTGTCTCTCTCTCTCTGTCTCTCTCTCTCATTCTCTCTCTCTCGCAAATAGATACTTTACTTCCCGGTGCAACAAAACAAGCCTTCTCGAGCTGGCAGATATGGGAAGGAAGGAAGGAAGGGCCAGTTTGGAAACTCAACTCAATTACCATAAATCCCCTGCTAAGGGTTATGGGAGGGAGGAATGAAGGAACTTTGCTTCAGGGAAAGGGCTGCTGCTGCTTCAGCATGTGAGGAGCGCAGCCACACGTTTCACCTTCCTCAGTATGTTGGTTTACAGGATGAGAGAGATCCTGAAACCTCACTCTAATAGGCTGAGGTGCTGTGCTCGGTGGCTTGCTGGGACCTTTGCCCGTCAGGGCAAGGCGAATAGGCCTTTGTCAGGCCTTCGTCAGGGCTTTGTCGGGGAGGGGCCAGGAGCCCTGCTCGCTTCAATCCCCTCACCGATAGACAGTTGCAGAAACTAGGATGCAAGAACCTTTCCTGGATGGGGTTTTGATTTTCACGAAAAGTGTGTCAGCTTTGCTTTCAGCATGAGTCTGATTTCCAAAAAATGCATTTTGAACAATTTAAAGATTTGATCTGCGTTGGCCGGTAATCGAACCCGGGTCAACTGCTTGGAAGGCAGCTATGCTCACCACTATACCACCAACGCCTGCCTGTCTGGGCTATCTGATGGAGCGCCCCTTAGAAATAAGAATAAGTCATTGGCTGGGAATGAAAAAAGCTTGCGTTTGACGCAGAAGCAGTTCGCATCATGAGGTCTTGCCGGTCAGCCCAACATTTCCCCGGGACCCCTTAAAAAAGGAGCTTGGTTTTAAGTTTGGTTTGATTGAACAGTACATTTTGTTGGCTGGGCTGGGACCCTCTCCTATTTAGCGCAAGAGTGGAACGAGGCAGCAAGTTCAAGGAATGACATTGCATCCAGGCACTTACAGCTCTTTGTGCCCTAATGCCATGACACAAAAACATAATTTGAAAAAACTTAGCAGAGGATGGTTTCGATCCATCGACCTCTGGGTTATGGGCCCAGCATGCTTCCGCTGCGCCACTCTGCTGGTTGGAGAACAAGAGCTTTTCTGGGCTTTTACAGCCTACAAACCGACAACCCTAGACCCAGTTTCGAGTGAAGCGGGCAGTATCCCTTACAAAGCCAAACAACCTGCAACCACGCACTCCCATCCCATGGCCTTTTGCAGACAGGCCTCATTTCTCTAGCTCACACCCTAACTGCCAACACCCCTTCCCCTTCTCTCTCTGTCTCTCTCTCTCTGTCTCTCTCTCTCATTCTCTCTCTCTCGCAAATAGATGCTTTACTTCCCAGGTGCA
The DNA here is from genome assembly GCF_040938575.1 of Ambystoma mexicanum. Lineage (NCBI taxonomy): Eukaryota > Metazoa > Chordata > Amphibia > Caudata > Ambystomatidae > Ambystoma > Ambystoma mexicanum. The sequence continues at coordinate 1,632,083,366 of NC_090937.1, read as the reverse complement.
ACAAAACAAGCCTTCTCGAGCTGGCAGATATGGGAAGGAAGGAAGGAAGGGCCAGTTTGGAAACTCAACTCAATTACCATAAATCCCCTGCTAAGGGTTATGGGAGGGAGGAATGAAGGAACTTTGATTCAGGGAAAGGGCTGCTGCTGCTCCAGCATGTGAGGAGCGCAGCCACACGTTTCACCTTCCTCAGTATGTTGGTTTACAGGATGAGAGAGATCCTGAAACCTCACTCTAATAGGCTGAGGTGCTGTGCTCGGTGGCCTGCTGGGACCTTTGCCCGTCAGGGCAAGGCGAATAGGCCTTCGTCAGGGCTTTGTCGGGGAGGGGCCAGGAGCCCTGCTCGCTTCAATCCCCTCACCGATAGACAGTTGCGGAAACTAGGATGCAAGAACCTTTCCTGGATGGGGTTTTGATTTTCGCGAAAAGTGTGTCAGCTTTGCTTTCAGCATGAGTCTGATTTCCCAAAAATGCATTTTGAACAATTTAAAGATTTGATCTGCGGGGAATCGAACCCGGGTCAACTGCTTGGAAGGCAGCTATGCTCACCACTATACCACCAACGCCTGCCTGTCTGGGCTATGTGATGGAGCACCCCTTAGAAATAAGAATAAGTCTTTGGCTGGGAATGAAAAAAGCTTGCGTTTGACGCAGAAGCAGTTCGCATCATGAGGTCTTGCCGGTCAGCCCAACATTTCCCCGGGACCCCTTAAAAAAGGAGCTTGGTTTTAAGTTTGGTTTGATTGAACAGTACATTTTGTTGGCTGGGCTGGGACCCTCTCCTATTTAGTGCAAGAGTGGAACGAGGCAGCAAGTTCAAGGAATGACATTGCATCCAGGCACTTACAGCTCTTTGTGCCCTAATGCCATGACACAAAAACATAATTTGAAAAAACTTAGCAGAGGATGGTTTCGATCCATCGACCTCTGGGTTATGGGCCCAGCACGCTTCCGCTGCGCCACTCTGCTGGTTGGAGAACAAGAGCTTTTCTGGGCTTTTACAGCCTACAAACCGACAACCCTAGACCCAGTTTCGAGTGAAGCGGGCAGTAGGCCTTACAAAGCCAAACAACCTGCAACCATGCACTCCCATCCCATGGCCTTTTGCAGACAGGCCTCATTTCTCTAGCTCACACCCTAACTGCCAACACCCCTTCCCCTTCTCTCTCTGTCTCTCTCTCTCTGTCTCTCTCTCTCATTCTCTCTCTCTCGCAAATAGATACTTTACTTCCCAGGTGCAACAAAACAAGCCTTCTCGAGCTGGCAGATATGGGAAGGAAGGAAGGAAGGGCCAGTTTGGAAACTCAACTCAATTACCATAAATCCCCTGCTAAGGGTTATGGGAGGGAGGAATGAAGGAACTTTGCTTCAGGGAAAGGGCAGCTGCTGCTTCAGCATGTGAGGAGCGCAGCCACACGTTTCACCTTCCTCAGTATGTTGGTTTACAGGATGAGAGAGATCCTGAAACCTCACTCTAATAGGCTGAGGTGCTGTGCTCGGTGGCCTGCTGGGACCTTTGCCCGTCAGGGCAAGGCGAATAGGCCTTTGTCAGGCCTTCGTCAGGGCTTTGTCGGGGAGGGGCCAGGAGCCCTGCTCGCTTCAATCCCCTCACCGATAGACAGTTGCAGAAACTAGGATGCAAGAACCTTTCCTGGATGGGGTTTTGATTTTCGCGAAAAGTGTGTCAGCTTTGCTTTCAGCATGAGTCTGATTTCCCAAAAATGCATTTTGAACAATTTAAAGATTTGATCTGCGTTGGCCCGGAATCGAACCCGGGTCAACTGCTTGGAAGGCAGCTATGCTCACCACTATACCACCAACACCTGCCTGTCTGGGCTATGTGATGGAGCGCCCCTTAGAAATAAGAATAAGTCATTGGCTGGGAATGAAAAAAGCTTGCGTTTGACGCAGAAGCAGTTCGCATCATGAGGTCTTGCCGGTCAGCCCAACATTTCCCCGGGACCCCTTAAAAAAGGAGCTTGGTTTTAAGTTTGGTTTGATTGAACAGTACATTTTGTTGGCTGGGCTGGGACCCTCTCCTATTTAGCGCAAGAGTGGAACGAGGCAGCAAGTTCAAGGAATGACATTGCATCCAGGCACTTACAGCTCTTTGTGCCCTAATGCCATGACACAAAAACATAATTTGAAAAAACTTAGCAGAGGATGGTTTCGATCCATCGACCTCTGGGTTATGGGCCCAGCACGCTTCCGCTGCGCCACTCTGCTGGTTGGAGAACAAGAGCTTTTCTGGGCTTTTACAGCCTACAAACCGACAACCCTAGACCCAGTTTCGAGTGAAGCGGGCAGTAGGCCTTACAAAGCCAAACAACCTGCAACCACGCACTCCCATCCCATGGCCTTTTGCAGACAGGCCTCATTTCTCTAGCTCACACCCTAACTGCCAACACCCCTTCCCCTTCTCTCTCTGTCTCTCTCTCTCTGTCTCTCTCTCTCATTCTCTCTCTCTCGCAAGTAGATACTTTACTTCCCAGGTGCAACAAAACAAGCCTTCTCGAGCTGGCAGATATGGGAAGGAAGGAAGGAAGGGCCAGTTTGGAAACTCAACTCAATTACCATAAATCCCCTGCTAAGGGTTATGGGGGGGAGGAAAGAAGGAACTTTGCTTCAGGGAAAGGGCTGCTGCTGCTTCAGCATGTGAGGAGCGCAGCCACACGTTTCACCTTCCTCAGTATGTTGGTTTACAGGATGAGAGAGATCCTGAAACCTCACTCTAATAGGCTGAGGTGCTGTGCTCGGTGGCCTGCTGGGACCTTTGCCCGTCAGGGCAAGGCGAATAGGCCTTTGTCAGGCCTTCGTCAGGGCTTTGTCGGGGAGGGGCCAGGAGCTCTGCTCGCTTCAATCCCCTCACCGATAGACAGTTGCAGAAACTAGGATGCAAGAACCTTTCCTGGATGGGGTTTTGATTTTCGCGAAAAGTGTGTCAGCTTTGCTTTCAGCATGAGTCTGATTTCCAAAAAATGCATTTTGAACAATTTAAAGATTTGATCTGCGTTGGCCGGGAATCCAACTGGGGTCAACTGCTTGGAAGGCAGCTATGCTCACCACTATACCACCAACGCCTGCCTGTCTGAGCTCTCTGATGGAGCGCCCCTTAGAAATAAGAATAAGTCATTGGCTGGGAATGAAAAAAGCTTGCGTTTGACGCAGAAGCAGTTCGCATCATGAGGTCTTGCCGGTCAGCCCAACATTTCCCCGGGACCCCTTAAAAAAGGAGCTTGGTTTTAAGTTTGGTTTGATTGAACAGTACATTTTGTTGGCTGGGCTGGGACCCTCTCCTATTTAGCGCAAGAGTGGAACGAGGCAGCAAGTTCAAGGAATGACATTGCATCCAGGCACTAACAGCTCTTTGTGCCCTAATGCCATGACACAAAAACATAATTTGAAAAAACTTAGCAGAGGATGGTTTCGATCCATCGACCTCTGGGTTATGGGCCCAGCACGCTTCCGCTGTGCCACTCTGCTGGTTGGAGAACGAGAGCTTTTCGGGGCTTTTACAGCCTACAAACCGACAACCCTAGACCCAGTTTCGAGTGAAGCGGGCAGTAGGCCTTACAAAGCCAAACAACCTGCAACCACGCACTCCCATCCCATGGCCTTTTGCAGACAGGCCTCATTTCTCTAGCTCACACCCTAACTGCCAACACCCCTTCCCCTTCTCTCACTGTCTCTCTCTCTGTCTCTCTCTCTCATTCTCTCTCTCTCGCAAATAGATACTTTACTTCCCAGGTGCAACAAAACAAGCCTTCTCGAGCTGGCAGATATGGGAAGGAAGGAAGGAAGGGCCAGTTTGGAAACTCAACTCAATTACCATAAATCCCCTGCTAAGGGTTATGGGAGGGAGGAATGAAGGAACTTTGCTTCAGGGAAAGGGCTGCTGCTGCTTCAGCATGTGAGGAGCGCAGCCACACGTTTCACCTTCCTCAGTATGTTGGTTTACAGGATGAGAGAGATCCTGAAACCTCACTCTAATAGGCTGAGGTGCTGTGCTCGGTGGCCTGCTGGGACCTTTGCCCGTCAGGGCAAGGCGAATAGGCCTTTGTCAGGCCTTCGTCAGGGCTTTGTCGGGGAGGGGCCAGGAGCCCTGCTCGCTTCAATCCCCTCACCGATAGACAGTTGCAGAAACTAGGATGCAAGAACCTTTCCTGGATGGGGTTTTGATTTTCACGAAAAGTGTGTCAGCTTTGCTTTCAGCATGAGTCTGATTTCCAAAAAATGCATTTTGAACAATTTAAAGATTTGATCTGCGTTGGCCGGGAATCGAACCCGGGTCAACTGCTTGGAAGGCAGCTATGCTCACCACTATACCACCAAAGCCTGCCTGTCTGGGCTATCTGATGGAGCGCCCCTTAGAAATAAGAATAAGTCATTGGCTGGGAATGAAAAAAGCTTGCGTTTGACGCAGAAGCAGTTCGCATCATGAGGTCTTGCCGGTCAGCCCAACATTTCCCCGGGACCCCTTAAAAAAGGAGCTTGGTTTTAAGTTTGGTTTGATTGAACAGTACATTTTGTTGGCTGGGCTGGGACCCTCTCCTATTTAGCGCAAGAGTGGAACGAGGCAGCAAGTTCAAGGAATGACATTGAAATCCAGGCACTTACAGCTCTTTGTGCCCTAATGCCATGACACAAAAACATAATTTGAAAAAACGTAGCAGAGGATGGTTTCGATCCATCGACCTCTGGGTTATGGGCCCAGCATGCTTCCGCTGCGCCACTCTGCTGGTTGGAGAACAAGAGCTTTTCTGGGCTTTTACAGCCTACAAACCGACAACCCTAGACCCAGTTTCAAGTGAAGCGGGCAGTAGGCCTTACAAAGCCAAACAACCTGCAACCACGCACTCCCATCCCATGGCCTTTTGCAGACAGGCCTCATTTCTCTAGCTCACACCGTAACTGCCAACACCCCTTCCCCTTCTCTCTCTGTCTCTCTCTCTCTGTCTCTCTCTCTCATTCTCTCTCTCTCGCAAATAGATACTTTACTTCCCAGGTGCAACAAAACAAGCATTCTCGAGCTGGCAGATATGGGAAGGAAGGAAGGAAGGGCCAGTTTGGAAACTCAACTCAATTACCATAAATCCCCTGCTAAGGGTTATGGGAGGGAGGAATGAAGGAACTTTGCTTCAGGGAAAGGGCTGCTGCTGCTTCAGCATGTGAGGAGCGCAGCCACACGTTTCACCTTCCTCAGTATGTTGGTTTACAGGATGAGAGAGATCCTGAAACCTCACTCTAATAGGCTGAGGTGCTGTGCTCGGTGGCCTGCTGGGACCTTTGCCCGTCAGGGCAAGGCGAATAGGCCTTTGTCAGGCCTTCGTCAGGGCTTTGTCGGGGAGGGGCCAGGAGCCCTGCTCGCTTCAATCCCCTCACCGATAGACAGTTGCAGAAACTAGGATGCAAGAACCTTTCCTGGATGGGGTTTTGATTTTCACGAAAAGTGTGTCAGCTTTGCTTTCAGCATGAGTCTGATTTCCAAAAAATGCATTTTGAACAATTTAAAGATTTGATCTGCGTTGGCCGGGAAGCGAACCCGGGTCACTGCTTGTAAGGCAGCTATGCTCACCACTATACCACCAACGCCTGCCTGTCTGGGCTCTCTGATGGAGCGCCCCTTAGAAATAAGAATAAGTCATTGGCTGGGAATGAAAAAAGCTTGCGTTTGACGCAGAAGCAGTTCGCATCATGAGGTCTTGCCGGTCAGCCCAACATTTCCCTGGGACCCCTTAAAAAAGGAGCTTGGTTTTAAGTTTGGTTTGATTGAACAGTACATTTTGTTGGCTGGGCTGGGACCCTCTCCTATTTAGCGCAAGAGTGGAACGAGGCAGCAAGTTCAAGGAATGACATTGCATCCAGGCACTTACAGCTCTTTGTGCCCTAATGCCATGACACAAAAACATAATTTGAAAAAACTTAACAGAGGATGGTTTCGATCCATCGACCTCTGGGTTATGGGTCCAGCACACTTCCGCTGCGCCACTCTGCTGGTTGGAGAACAAGAGCTTTTCTGGGCTTTTACAGCCTACAAACCGACAACCCTAGACCCAGTTTCGAGTGAAGCGGGCAGTAGGCCTTACAAAGCCAAACAACATGCAACCACGCACTCCCATCCCATGGCCTTTTGCAGACAGGCCTCATTTCTCTAGCTCACACCCTAACTGCCAACACCCCTTCCCCTTCTCTCTCTGTCTCTCTCTCTCTGTCTCTCTCTCTCATTCTCTCTCTCTCGCAAATAGATACTTTACTTCCCAGGTGCAACAAAACAAGCCTTCTCGAGCTGGCAGATATGGGAAGGAAGGAAGGAAGGGCCAGTTTGGAAACTCAACTCAATTACCATAAATCCCCTGCTAAGGGTTATGGGAGGGAGGAATGAAGGAACTTTGCTTCAGGGAAAGGGCAGCTGCTGCTTCAGCATGTGAGGAGCGCAGCCACACGTTTCACCTTCCTCAGTATGTTGGTTTACAGGATGAGAGAGATCCTGAAACCTCACTCTAATAGGCTGAGGTGCTGTGCTCGGTGGCCCGCTGGGACCTTTGCCCGTCAGGGCAAGGCGAATAGGCCTTTGTCAGGCCTTCGTCAGGGCTTTGTCGGGGAGGGGCCAGGAGCCCTGCTCGCTTCAATCCCCTCACCGATAGACAGTTGCAGAAACTAGGATGCAAGAACCTTTCCTGGATGGGGTTTTGATTTTCGCGAAAAGTGTGTCAGCTTTGCTTTCAGCATGAGTCTGATTTCCAAAAAATGCATTTTGAACAATTTAAAGATTTGATCTGCGTTGGCCGGGAATCGAACCCGGGTCAACTGCTTGGAAGGCAGCTATGCTCACCACTATACCACCAACGCCTGCCTGTCTGGACTATCTGATGGAGCGCCCCTTAGAAATAAGAATAAGTCATTGGCTGGGAATGAAAAAAGCTTGCGTTTGACGCAGAAGCAGTTCGCATCATGAGGTCTGGCCGGTCAGCCCAACATTTCCCCGGGACCCCTTAAAAAAGGAGCTTGGTTTTAAGTTTGGTTTGATTGAACAGTACATTTTGTTGGCTGGGCTGGGACCCTCTCCTATTTAGCGCAAGAGTGGAACGAGGCAGCAAGTTCAAGGAATGACATTGCATCCAGGCACTTACAGCTCTTTGTGCCCTAATGCCATGACACAAAAACATAATTTGAAAAAACTTAGCAGAGGATGGTTTCGATCCATCGACCTCTGGGTTATGAGCCCAGCACGCTTCTGCTGTGCCACTCTGCTGGCTGGAGAACGAGAGCTTTTCGGGGCTTTTACAGCCTACAAACCGACAACCCTAGACCCAGTTTCGAGTGAAGCGGGCAGTATCCCTTACAAAGCCAAACAACCTGCAACCACGCACTCCCATCCCATGGCCTTTTGCAGACAGGCCTCATTTCTCTAGCTCACACCCTAACTGCCAACACCCCTTCCCCTTCTCTCTCTGTCTCTCTCTCTCTGTCTCTCTCTCTCATTCTCTCTCTCTCGCAAATAGATACTTTACTTCCCAGGTGCAACAAAACAAGCCTTCTCGAGCTGGCAGATATGGGAAGGAAGGAAGGAAGGGCCAGTTTGGAAACTCAACTCAATTACCATAAATCCCCTGCTAAGGGTTATGGGAGGGAGGAATGAAGGAACTTTGCTTCAGGGAAAGGGCTGCTGCTGCTTCAGCATGTGAGGAGCGCAGCCACACGTTTCACCTTCCTCAGTATGTTGGTTTACAGGATGAGAGAGATCCTGAAACCTCACTCTAATAGGCTGAGGTGCTGTGCTCGGTGGCCTGCTGGGACCTTTGCCCGTCAGGGCAAGGCGAATAGGCCTTCGTCAGGGCTTTGTCGGGGAGGGGCCAGGAGCCCTGCTCGCTTCAATCCCCTCACCGATAGACAGTTGCGGAAACTAGGATGCAAGAACCTTTCCTGGATGGGGTTTTGATTTTCGCGAAAAGTGTGTCAGCTTTGCTTTCAGCATGAGTCTGATTTCCCAAAAATGCATTTTGAACAATTTAAAGATTTGATCTGCGTTGGCCGGGAATCGAACCCGGGTCAACTGCTTGGAAGGCAGCTATGCTCACCACTATACCACCAACGCCTGCCTGTCTGGGCTATGTGATGGAGCGCCCCTTAGAAATAAGAATAAGTCTTTGGCTGGGAATGAAAAAAGCTTGCGTTTGACGCAGAAGCAGTTCGCATCATGAGGTCTTGCCGGTCAGCCCAACATTTCCCCGGGACCCCTTAAAAAAGGAGCTTGGTTTTAAGTTTGGTTTGATTGAACAGTACATTTTGTTGGCTGGGCTGGGACCCTCTCCTATTTAGTGCAAGAGTGGAACGAGGCAGCAAGTTCAAGGAATGACATTGCATCCAGGCACTTACAGCTCTTTGTGCCCTAATGCCATGACACAAAAACATAATTTGAAAAAACTTAGCAGAGGATGGTTTCGATCCATCGACCTCTGGGTTATGGGCCCATCCATCGACCTCTGGGTTATGGGCCCAGCACGCTTCCGCTGCGCCACTCTGCTGGTTGGAGAACAAGAGCTTTTCTGGGCTTTTACAGCCTACAAACCGACAACCCTAGACCCAGTTTCGAGTGAAGCGGGCAGTAGGCCTTACAAAGCCAAACAACCTGCAACCATGCACTCCCATCCCATGGCCTTTTGCAGACAGGCCTCATTTCTCTAGCTCACACCCTAACTGCCAACACCCCTTCCCCTTCTCTCTCTGTCTCTCTCTCTCTGTCTCTCTCTCTCATTCTCTCTCTCTCGCAAATAGATACTTTACTTCCCAGGTGCAACAAAACAAGCCTTCTCGAGCTGGCAGATATGGGAAGGAAGGAAGGAAGGGCCAGTTTGGAAACTCAACTCAATTACCATAAATCCCCTGCTAAGGGTTATGGGAGGGAGGAATGAAGGAACTTTGCTTCAGGGAAAGGGCAGCTGCTGCTTCAGCATGTGAGGAGCGCAGCCACACGTTTCACCTTCCTCAGTATGTTGGTTTACAGGATGAGAGAGATCCTGAAACCTCACTCTAATAGGCTGAGGTGCTGTGCTCGGTGGCCTGCTGGGACCTTTGCCCGTCAGGGCAAGGCGAATAGGCCTTTGTCAGGCCTTCGTCAGGGCTTTGTCGGGGAGGGGCCAGGAGCCCTGCTCACTTCAATCCCCTCACCGATAGACAGTTGCAGAAACTAGGATGCAAGAACCTTTCCTGGATGGGGTTTTGATTTTCGCGAAAAGTGTGTCAGCTTTGCTTTCAGCATGAGTCTGATTTCCCAAAAATGCATTTTGAACAATTTAAAGATTTGATCTGCGTTGGCCGGGAATCGAACCCTGGTCAACTGCTTGGAAGGCAGCTATGCTCACCACTATACCACCAACACCTGCTTGTCTGGGCTATGTGATGGAGCGCCCCTTAGAAATAAGAATAAGTCATTGGCTGGGAATGAAAAAAGCTTGTGTTTGACGCAGAAGCAGTTCGCATCATGAGGTCTTGCCGGTCAGCCCAACATTTCCCCGGGACCCCTTAAAAAAGGAGCTTGGTTTTAAGTTTGGTTTGATTGAACAGTACATTTTGTTGGCTGGGCTGGGACCCTCTCCTATTTAGCGCAAGAGTGGAACGAGGCAGCAAGTTCAAGGAATGACATTGCATCCAGGCACTTACAGCTCTTTGTGCCCTAATGCCATGACACAAAAACATAATTTGAAAAAACTTAGCAGAGGATGGTTTCGATCCATCGACCTCTGGGTTATGGGCCCAGCACGCTTCCGCTGCGCCACTCTGCTGGTTGGAGACCAAGAGCTTTTCTGGGCTTTTACAGCCTACAAACCGACAACCCTAGACCCAGTTTCGAGTGAAGCGGGCAGTAGGCCTTACAAAGCCAAACAACCTGCAACCACGCACTCCCATCCCATGGCCTTTTGCAGACAGGCCTCATTTCTCTAGCTCACACCCTAACTGCCAACACCCCTTCCCCTTCTCTCTCTGTCTCTCTCTCTCTGTCTCTCTCTCTCATTCTCTCTCTCTCGCAAATAGATACTTTACTTCCCAGGTGCAACAAAACAAGCCTTCTCGAGCTGGCAGATATGGGAAGGAAGGAAGGAAGGGCCAGTTTGGAAACTCAACTCAATTACCATAAATCCCCTGCTAAGGGTTATGGGAGGGAGGAATGAAGGAACTTTGCTTCAGGGAAAGGGCTGCTGCTGCTTCAGCATGTGAGGAGCGCAGCCACACGTTTCACCTTCCTCAGTATGTTGGTTTACAGGATGAGAGAGATCCTGAAACCTCACTCTAATAGGCTGAGGTGCTGTGCTCGGTGGCCTGCTGGGACCTTTGCCCGTCAGGGCAAGGCGAATAGGCCTTTGTCAGGCCTTCGTCAGGGCTTTGTCGGGGAGGGGCCAGGAGCCCTGCTCGCTTCAATCCCCTCACCGATAGACAGTTGCAGAAACTAGGATGCAAGAACCTTTCCTGGATGGGGTTTTGATTTTCGCGAAAAGTGTGTCAGCTTTGCTTTCAGCATGAGTCTGATTTCCCAAAAATGCATTTTGAACAATTTAAAGATTTGATCTGCGTTGGCTGGGAATCGAACCCGGGTCAACTGCTTGGAAGGCAGCTATGCTCACCACTATACCACCAACACCTGCCTGTCTGGGCTATGTGATGGAGCGCCCCTTAGAAATAAGAATAAGTCATTGGCTGGGAATGAAAAAAGCTTGCGTTTGACGCAGAAGCAGTTCGCATCATGAGGTCTTGCCGGTCAGCCCAACATTTCCCCGGGACCCCTTAAAAAAGGAGCTTGGTTTTAAGTTTGGTTTGATTGAACAGTACATTTTGTTGGCTGGGCTGGGACCCTCTCCTATTTAGCGCAAGAGTGGAACGAGGCAGCAAGTTCAAGGAATGACATTGCATCCAGGCACTTACAGCTCTTTGTGCCCTAATGCCATGACACAAAAACATAATTTGAAAAAACTTAGCAGAGGATGGTTTCGATCCATCGACCTCTGGGTTATGGGCCCAGCACGCTTCCGCTGCGCCACTCTGCTGGTTGGAGAACAAGAGCTTTTCTGGGCTTTTACAGCCTACAAACCGACAACCCTAGACCCAGTTTCGAGTGAAGCGGGCAGTAGGCCTTACAAAGCCAAACAACCTGCAACCACGCACTCCCATCCCATGGCCTTTTTCAGACAGGCCTCATTTCTCTAGCTCACACCCTAACTGCCAACACCCCTTCCCCTTCTCTCTCTGTCTCTCTCTCTCTGTCTCTCTCTCTCATTCTCTCTCTCTCGCAAGTAGATACTTTACTTCCCAGGTGCAACAAAACAAGCCTTCTCGAGCTGGCAGATATGGGAAGGAAGGAAGGAAGGGCCAGTTTGGAAACTCAACTCAATTACCATAAATCCCCTGCTAAGGGTTATGGGAGGGAGGAATGAAGGAACTTTGCTTCAGGGAAAGGGCTGCTGCTGCTTCAGCATGTGAGGAGCGCAGCCACACGTTTCACCTTCCTCAGTATGTTGGTTTACAGGATGAGAGAGATCCTGAAACCTCACTCTAATAGGCTGAGGTGCTGTGCTCGGTGGCCCGCTGGGACCTTTGCCCGTCAGGGCAAGGCGAATAGGCCTTTGTCAGGCCTTCGTCAGGGCTTTGTCGGGGAGGGGCCAGGAGCCCTGCTCGCTTCAATCCCCTCACCGATAGACAGTTGCAGAAACTAGGATGCAAGAACCTTTCCTGGATGGGGTTTTGATTTTCGCGAAAAGTGTGTCAGCTTTGCTTTCAGCATGAGTCTGATTTCCAAAAAATGCATTTTGAACAATTTAAAGATTTGATCTGCGTTGGCCGGGAATCGAACCCGGGTCAACTGCTTGGAAGGCAGCTATGCTCACCACTATACCACCAACGCCTGCCTGTCTGAGCTCTCTGATGGAGCGCCCCTTAGAAATAAGAATAAGTCATTGGCTGGGAATGAAAAAAGCCTGCGTTTGACGCAGAAGCAGTTCGCATCATGAGGTCTTGCCGGTCAGCCCAACATTTCCCCGGGACCCCTTAAAAAAGGAGCTTGGTTTTAAGTTTGGTTTGATTGAACAGTACATTTTGTTGGCTGGGCTGGGACCCTTTCCTATTTAGCGCAAGAGTGGAACGAGGCAGCAAGTTCAAGGAATGACATTGCATCCAGGCACTTACAGCTCTTTGTGCCCTAATGCCATGACACAAAAACATAATTTGAAAAAACTTAGCAGAGGATGGTTTCGATCCATCGACCTCTGGGTTATGGGCCCAGCACGCTTCCGCTGTGCCACTCTGCTGGTTGGAGAACGAGAGCTTTTCGGGGCTTTTACAGCCTACAAACCGACAACCCTAGACACAGTTTCGAGTGAAGCGGGCAGTAGGCCTTACAAAGCCAAACAACCTGCAACCACGCACTCCCATCCCATGGCCTTTTGCAGACAGGCCTCATTTCTCTAGCTCACACCCTAACTGCCAACACCCCTTCCCCTTCTCTCACTGTCTCTCTCTCTCTGTCTCTCTCTCTCATTCTCTCTCTCTCGCAAATAGATACTTTACTTCCCAGGTGCAACAAAACAAGCCTTCTCGAGCTGGCAGATATGGGAAGGAAGGAAGGAAGGGCCAGTTTGGAAACTCAACTCAATTACCATAAATCCCCTGCTAAGGGTTATGGGAGGGAGGAATGAAGGAACTTTGCTTCAGGGAAAGGGCTGCTGCTGCTTCAGCATGTGAGGAGCGCAGCCACACGTTTCACCTTCCTCAGTATGTTGGTTTACAGGATGAGAGAGATCCTGAAACCTCACTCTAATAGGCTGAGGTGCTGTGCTCGGTGGCCTGCTGGGACCTTTGCCCGTCAGGGCAAGGCGAATAGGCCTTTGTCAGGCCTTCGTCAGGGCTTTGTCGGGGAGGGGCCAGGAGCCCTGCTCGCTTCAATCCCCTCACCGATAGACAGTTGCAGAAACTAGGATGCAAGAACCTTTCCTGGATGGGGTTTTGATTTTCACGAAAAGTGTGTCAGCTTTGCTTTCAGCATGAGTCTGATTTCCAAAAAATGCATTTTGAACAATTTAAAGATTTGATCTGCGTTGGCCAGGAATCGAACCCGGGTCAACTGCTTGGAAGGCAGCTATGCTCACCACTATACCACCAACGCCTGCCTGTCTGGGCTATCTGATGGAGCGCCCCTTAGAAATAAGAATAAGTCATTGGCTGGGAATGAAAAAAGCTTGCGTTTGACGCAGAAGCAGTTCGCATCATGAGGTCTTGCCGGTCAGCCCAACATTTCCCCGGGACCCCTTAAAAAAGGAGCTTGGTTTTAAGTTTGGTTTGATTGAACAGTACATTTTGTTGGCTGGGCTGGGACCCTCTCCTATTTAGCGCAAGAGTGGAACGAGGCAGCAAGTTCAAGGAATGACATTGCATCCAGGCACTTACAGCTCTTTGTGCCCTAATGCCATGACACAAAAACATAATTTGAAAAAACTTAGCAGAGGATGGTTTCTATCCATCGACCTCTGGGTTATGGGCCCAGCATGCTTCCGCTGCGCCACTCTGCTGGTTGGAGAACAAGAGCTTTTCTGGGCTTTTACAGCCTACAAACCGACAACCCTAGACCCAGTTTCGAGTGAAGCGGGCAGTATCCCTTACAAAGCCAAACAACCTGCAACCACGCACTCCCATCCCATGGCCTTTTGCAGACAGGCCTCATTTCTCTAGCTCACACCCTAACTGCCAACACCCCTTCCCCTTCTCTCTCTGTCTCTCTCTCTCTGTCTCTCTCTCTCATTCTCTCTCTCTCGCAAATAGATGCTTTACTTCCCAGGTGCAACAAAACAAGCCTTCTCGAGCTGGCAGATATGGGAAGGAAGGAAGGAAGGGCCAGTTTGGAAACTCAACTCAATTACCATAAATCCCCTGCTAAGGGTTATGGGAGGGAGGAATGAAGGAACTTTGATTCAGGGAAAGGGCTGCTGCTGCTCCAGCATGTGAGGAGCGCAGCCACACGTTTCACCTTCCTCAGTATGTTGGTTTACAGGATGAGAGAGATCCTGAAACCTCACTCTAATAGGCTGAGGTGCTGTGCTCGGTGGCCTGCTGGGACCTTTGCCCGTCAGGGCAAGGCGAATAGGCCTTCGTCAGGGCTTTGTCGGGGAGGGGCCAGGAGCCCTGCTCGCTTCAATCCCCTCACCGATAGACAGTTGCGGAAACTAGGATGCAAGAACCTTTCCTGGATGGGGTTTTGATTTTCGCGAAAAGTGTGTCAGCTTTGCTTTCAGCATGAGTCTGATTTCCCAAAAATGCATTTTGAACAATTTAAAGATTTGATCTGCGTTGGCCGGGAATCGAACCCGGGTCAACTGCTTGGAAAGCAGCTATGCTCACCACTATACCACCAACGCCTGCCTGTCTGGACTATGTGATGGAGCGCCCCTTAGAAATAAGAATAAGTCTTTGGCTGGGAATGAAAAAAGCTTGCGTTTGACGCAGAAGCAGTTCGCATCATGAGGTCTTGCCGGTCAGCCCAACATTTCCCCGGGACCCCTTAAAAAAGGAGCTTGGTTTTAAGTTTGGTTTGATTGAACAGTACATTTTGTTGGCTGGGCTGGGACCCTCTCCTATTTAGTGCAAGAGTGGAACGAGGCAGCAAGTTCAAGGAATGACATTGCATCCAGGCACTTACAGCTCTTTGTGCCCTAATGCCATGACACAAAAACATAATTTGAAAAAACTTAGCAGAGGATGGTTTCAATCCATCGACCTCTGGGTTATGGGCCCATCCATCGACCTCTGGGTTATGGGCCCAGCACGCTTCCGCTGCGCCACTCTGCTGGTTGGAGAACAAGAGCTTTTCTGGGCTTTTACAGCCTACAAACCGACAACCCTAGACCCAGTTTCGAGTGAAGCGGGCAGTAGGCCTTACAAAGCCAAACAACCTGCAACCATGCACTCCCATCCCATGGCCTTTTGCAGACAGGCCTCATTTCTCTAGCTCACACCCTAACTGCCAACACCCCTTCCCCTTCTCTCTCTGTCTCTCTCTCTCTGTCTCTCTCTCTCATTCTCTCTCTCTCGCAAATAGATACTTTACTTCCCAGGTGCAACAAAACAAGCCTTCTCGAGCTGGCAGATATGGGAAGGAAGGAAGGAAGGGCCAGTTTGGAAACTCAACTCAATTACCATAAATCCCCTGCTAAGGGTTATGGGAGGGAGGAATGAAGGAACTTTGCTTCAGGGAAAGGGCAGCTGCTGCTTCAGCATGTGAGGAGCGCAGCCACACGTTTCACCTTCCTCAGTATGTTGGTTTACAGGATGAGAGAGATCCTGAAACCTCACTCTAATAGGCTGAGGTGCTGTGCTCGGTGGCCTGCTGGGACCTTTGCCCGTCAGGGCAAGGCGAATAGGCCTTTGTCAGGCCTTCGTCAGGGCTTTGTCGGGGAGGGGCCAGGAGCCCTGCTCGCTTCAATCCCCTCACCGATAGACAGTTGCAGAAACTAGGATGCAAGAACCTTTCCTGGATGGGGTTTTGATTTTCGCGAAAAGTGTGTCAGCTTTGCTTTCAGCATGAGTCTGATTTCCCAAAAATGCATTTTGAACAATTTAAAGATTTGATCTGCGTTGGCCGGGAATCAAACCCGGGTCAACTGCTTGGAAGGCAGCTATGCTCACCACTATACCACCAACACCTGCCTGTCTGGGCTATGTGATGGAGCGCCCCTTAGAAATAAGAATAAGTCATTGGCTGGGAATGAAAAAAGCTTGCGTTTGACGCAGAAGCAGTTCGCATCATGAGGTCTTGCCGGTCAGCCCAACATTTCCTCGGGACCCCTTAAAAAAGGAGCTTGGTTTTAAGTTTGGTTTGATTGAACAGTACATTTTGTTGGCTGGGCTGGGACCCTCTCCTATTTAGCGCAAGAGTGGAACGAGGCAGCAAGTTCAAGGAATGACATTGCATCCAGGCACTTACAGCTCTTTGTGCCCTAATGCCATGACACAAAAACATAATTTGAAAAAACTTAGCAGAGGATGGTTTCGATCCATCGACCTCTGGGTTATGGGCCCAGCACGCTTCCGCTGTGCCACTCTGCTGGTTGGAGAACAAGAGCTTTTCTGGGCTTTTACAGCCTACAAACCGACAACCCTAGACCCAGTTTCGAGTGAAGCGGGCAGTAGGCCTTACAAAGCCAAACAACCTGCAACCACGCACTCCCATCCCATGGCCTTTTGCAGACAGGCCTCATTTCTCTAGCTCACACCCTAACTGCCAACACCCCTTCCCCTTCTCTCTCTGTCTCTCTCTCTCTGTCTCTCTCTCTCATTCTCTCTCTCTCGCAAGTAGATACTTTACTTCCCAGGTGCAACAAAACAAGCCTTCTCGAGCTGGCAGATATGGGAAGGAAGGAAGGAAGGGCCAGTTTGGAAACTCAACTCAATTACCATAAATCCCCTGCTAAGGGTTATGGGGGGGAGGAAAGAAGGAACTTTGCTTCAGGGAAAGGGCTGCTGCTGCTTCAGCATGTGAGGAGCGCAGCCACACGTTTCACCTTCCTCAGTATGTTGGTTTACAGGATGAGAGAGATCCTGAAACCTCACTCTAATAGGCTGAGGTGCTGTGCTCGGTGGCCTGCTGGGACCTTTGCCCGTCAGGGCAAGGCGAATAGGCCTTTGTCAGGCCTTCGTCAGGGCTTTGTCGGGGAGGGGCCAGGAGCTCTGCTCGCTTCAATCCCCTCACCGATAGACAGTTGCAGAAACTAGGATGCAAGAACCTTTCCTGGATGGGGTTTTGATTTTCGCGAAAAGTGTGTCAGCTTTGCTTTCAGCATGAGTCTGATTTCCAAAAAATGCATTTTGAACAATTTAAAGATTTGATCTGCGTTGGCCGGGAATCGAACCCGGGTCAACCCGGGTCAACTGCTTGGAAGGCAGCTATGCTCACCACTATACCACCAACGCCTGCCTGTCTGAGCTCTCTGATGGAGCGCCCCTTAGAAATAAGAATAAGTCATTGGCTGGGAATGAAAAAAGCTTGCGTTTGACGCAGAAGCAGTTCGCATCATGAGGTCTTGCCGGTCAGCCCAACATTTCCCCGGGACCCCTTAAAAAAGGAGCTTGGTTTTAAGTTTGGTTTGATTGAACAGTACATTTTGTTGGCTGGGCTGGGACCCTCTCCTATTTAGCGCAAGAGTGGAACGAGGCAGCAAGTTCAAGGAATGACATTGCATCCAGGCACTTACAGCTCTTTGTGCCCTAATGCCATGACACAAAAACATAATTTGAAAAAACTTAGCAGAGGATGGTTTCGATCCATCGACCTCTGGGTTATGGGCCCAGCATGCTTCCGCTGCGCCACTCTGCTGGTTGGAGAACAAGAGCTTTTCTGGGCTTTTACAGCCTACAAACCGACAACCCTAGACCCAGTTTCGAGTGAAGCGGGCAGTAGGCCTTACAAAGCCAAACAACCTGCAACCATGCACTCCCATCCCATGGCCTTTTGCAGACAGGCCTCATTTCTCTAGCTCACACCCTAACTGCCAACACCCCTTCCCCTTCTCTCACTGTCTCTCTCTCTGTCTCTCTCTCTCATTCTCTCTCTCTCGCAAATAGATACTTTACTTCCCAGGTGCAACAAAACAAGCCTTCTCGAGCTGGCAGATATGGGAAGGAAGGAAGGAAGGGCCAGTTTGGAAACTCAACTCAATTACCATAAATCCCCTGCTAAGGGTTATGGGAGGGAGGAATGAAGGAACTTTGCTTCAGGGAAAGGGCTGCTGCTGCTTCAGCATGTGAGGAGCGCAGCCACACGTTTCACCTTCCTCAGTATGTTGGTTTACAGGATGAGAGAGATCCTGAAACCTCACTCTAATAGGCTGAGGTGCTGTGCTCGGTGGCCTTGCGGGACCTTTGCCCGTCAGGGCAAGGCGAATAGGCCTTTGTCAGGCCTTCGTCAGGGCTTTGTCGGGGAGGGGCCAGGAGCCCTGCTCGCTTCAATCCCCTCACCGATAGACAGTTGCAGAAACTAGGATGCAAGAACCTTTCCTGGATGGGGTTTTGATTTTCACGAAAAGTGTGTCAGCTTTGCTTTCAGCATGAGTCTGATTTCCAAAAAATGCATTTTGAACAATTTAAAGATTTGATCTGCGTTGGCCGGGAATCGAACCCGGGTCAACTGCTTGGAAGGCAGCTATGCTCACCACTATACCACCAAAGCCTGCCTGTCTGGGCTATCTGATGGAGCGCCCCTTAGAAATAAGAATAAGTCATTGGCTGGGAATGAAAAAAGCTTGCGTTTGACGCAGAAGCAGTTCGCATCATGAGGTCTTGCCGGTCAGCCCAACATTTCCCCGGGACCCCTTAAAAAAGGAGCTTGGTTTTAAGTTTGGTTTGATTGAACAGTACATTTTGTTGGCTGGGCTGGGACCCTCTCCTATTTAGCGCAAGAGTGGAACGAGGCAGCAAGTTCAAGGAATGACATTGAAATCCAGGCACTTACAGCTCTTTGTGCCCTAATGCCATGACACAAAAACATAATTTGAAAAAACTTAGCAGAGGATGGTTTCGATCCATCGACCTCTGGGTTATGGGCCCAGCATGCTTCTGCTGCGCCACTCTGCTGGTTGGAGAACAAGAGCTTTTCTGGGCTTTTACAGCCTACAAACCGACAACCCTAGACCCAGTTTCGAGTGAAGCGGGCAGTAGGCCTTACAAAGCCAAACAACCTGCAACCACGCACTCCCATCCCATGGCCTTTTGCAGACAGGCCTCATTTCTCTAGCTCACACCGTAACTGCCAACACCCCTTCCCCTTCTCTCTCTGTCTCTCTCTCTCTGTCTCTCTCTCTCATTCTCTCTCTCTCGCAAATAGATACTTTACTTCCCAGGTGCAACAAAACAAGCATTCTCGAGCTGGCAGATATGGGAAGGAAGGAAGGAAGGGCCAGTTTGGAAACTCAACTCAATTACCATAAATCCCCTGCTAAGGGTTATGGGAGGGAGGAATGAAGGAACTTTGCTTCAGGGAAAGGGCTGCTGCTGCTTCAGCATGTGAGGAGCGCAGCCACACGTTTCACCTTCCTCAGTATGTTGGTTTACAGGATGAGAGAGATCCTGAAACCTCACTCTAATAGGCTGAGGTGCTGTGCTCGGTGGCCTGCTGGGACCTTTGCCCGTCAGGGCAAGGCGAATAGGCCTTTGTCAGGCCTTCGTCAGGGCTTTGTCGGGGAGGGGCCAGGAGCCCTGCTCGCTTCAATCCCCTCACCGATAGACAGTTGCAGAAACTAGGATGCAAGAACCTTTCCTGGATGGGGTTTTGATTTTCGCGAAAAGTGTGTCAGCTTTGCTTTCAGCATGAGTCTGATTTCCCAAAAATGCATTTTGAACAATTTAAAGATTTGATCTGCGTTGGCCGGGAATGGAACCCGGGTCAACTGCTTGGAAGGCAGCTATGCTCACCACTATACCACCAACACCTGCCTGTCTGGGCTATGTGATGGAGCGCCCCTTAGAAATAAGAATAAGTCATTGGCTGGGAATGAAAAAAGCTTGCGTTTGACGCAGAAGCAGTTCGCATCATGAGGTCTTGCCGGTCAGCCCAACATTTCCCCGGGACCCCTTAAAAAAGGAGCTTGGTTTTAAGTTTGGTTTGATTGAACAGTACATTTTGTTGGCTGGGCTGGGACCCTCTCCTATTTAGCGCAAGAGTGGAACGAGGCAGCAAGTTCAAGGAATGACATTGCATCCAGGCACTTACAGCTCTTTGTGCCCTAATGCCATGACACAAAAACATAATTTGAAAAAACTTAGCAGAGGATGGTTTCGATCCATCGACCTCTGGGTTATGGGCCCAGCACGCTTCCGCTGCGCCACTCTGCTGGTTGGAGAACAAGAGCTTTTCTGGGCTTTTACAGCCTACAAACCGACAACCCTAGACCCAGTTTCGAGTGAAGCGGGCAGTAGGCCTTACAAAGCCAAACAACCTGCAACCACGCACTCCCATCCCATGGCCTTTTGCAGACAGGCCTCATTTCTCTAGCTCACACCCTAACTGCCAACACCCCTTCCCCTTCTCTCTCTGTCTCTCTCTCTCTGTCTCTCTCTCTCATTCTCTCTCTCTCGCAAGTAGATACTTTACTTCCCAGGTGCAACAAAACAAGCCTTCTCGAGCTGGCAGATATTGGAAGGAAGGAAGGAAGGGCCAGTTTGGAAACTCAACTCAATTACCATAAATCCCCTGCTAAGGGTTATGGGGGGGAGGAAAGAAGGAACTTTGCTTCAGGGAAAGGGCTGCTGCTGCTTCAGCATGTGAGGAGCGCAGCCACACGTTTCACCTTCCTCAGTATGTTGGTTTACAGGATGAGAGAGATCCTGAAACCTCACTCTAATAGGCTGAGGTGCTGTGCTCGGTGGCCTGCTGGGACCTTTGCCCGTCAGGGCAAGGCGAATAGGCCTTTGTCAGGCCTTCGTCAGGGCTTTGTCGGGGAGGGGCCAGGAGCTCTGCTCGCTTCAATCCCCTCACCGATAGACAGTTGCAGAAACTAGGATGCAAGAACCTTTCCTGGATGGGGTTTTGATTTTCGCGAAAAGTGTGTCAGCTTTGCTTTCAGCATGAGTCTGATTTCCAAAAAATGCATTTTGAACAATTTAAAGATTTGATCTGCGTTGGCCGGGAATCGAACCCGGGTCAACTGCTTGGAAGGCAGCTATGCTCACCACTATACCACCAACGCCTGCCTGTCTGAGCTCACTGATGGAGCGCCCCTTAGAAATAAGAATAAGTCATTGGCTGGGAATGAAAAAAGCTTGCGTTTGACGCAGAAGCAGTTCGCATCATGAGGTCTTGCCGGTCAGCCCAACATTTCCCCGGGACCCCTTAAAAAAGGAGCTTGGTTTTAAGTTTGGTTTGATTGAACAGTACATTTTGTTGGCTGGGCTGGGACCCTCTCCTATTTAGCGCAAGAGTGGAACGAGGCAGCAAGTTCAAGGAATGACATTGCATCCAGGCACTTACAGCTCTTTGTGCCCTAATGCCATGACACAAAAACATAATTTGAAAAAACTTAGCAGAGGATGGTTTCGATCCATCGACCTCTGGGTTATGGGCCCAGCACGCTTCCGCTGTGCCACTCTGCTGGTTGGAGAACGAGAGCTTTTCGGGGCTTTTACAGCCTACAAACCGACAACCCTAGACCCAGTTTCGAGTGAAGCGGGCAGTAGGCCTTACAAAGCCAAACAACCTACAACCACGCACTCCCATCCCATGGCCTTTTGCAGACAGGCCTCATTTCTCTAGCTCACACCCTAACTGCCAACACCCCTTCCCCTTCTCTCACTGTCTCTCTCTCTGTCTCTCTCTCTCATTCTCTCTCTCTCGCAAATAGATACTTTACTTCCCAGGTGCAACAAAACAAGCCTTCTCGAGCTGGCAGATATGGGAAGGAAGGAAGGAAGGGCCAGTTTGGAAACTCAACTCAATTACCATAAATCCCCTGCTAAGGGTTATGGGAGGGAGGAATGAAGGAACTTTGCTTCAGGGAAAGGGCTGCTGCTGCTTCAGCATGTGAGGAGCGCAGCCACACGTTTCACCTTCCTCAGTATGTTGGTTTACAGGATGAGAGAGATCCTGAAACCTCACTCTAATAGGCTGAGGTGCTGTGCTCGGTGGCCTGCTGGGACCTTTGCCCGTCAGGGCAAGGCGAATAGGCCTTTGTCAGGCCTTCGTCAGGGCTTTGTCGGGGAGGGGCCAGGAGCCCTGCTCGCTTCAATCCCCTCACCGATAGACAGTTGCAGAAACTAGGATGCAAGAACCTTTCCTGGATGGGGTTTTGATTTTCACGAAAAGTGTGTCAGCTTTGCTTTCAGCATGAGTCTGATTTCCAAAAAATGCATTTTGAACAATTTAAAGATTTGATCTGCGTTGGCCGGGAAGCGAACCCGGGTCACTGCTTGGAAGGCAGCTATGCTCACCACTATACCACCAACGCCTGCCTGTCTGGGCTATCTGATGGAGCGCCCCTTAGAAATAAGAATAAGTCATTGGCTGGGAATGAAAAAAGCTTGCGTTTGACGCAGAAGCAGTTCGCATCATGAGGTCTTGCCGGTCAGCCCAACATTTCCCTGGGACCCCTTAAAAAAGGAGCTTGGTTTTAAGTTTGGTTTGATTGAACAGTACATTTTGTTGGCTGGGCTGGGACCCTCTCTTATTTAGCGCAAGAGTGGAACGAGGCAGCAAGTTCAAGGAATGACATTGCATCCAGGCACTTACAGCTCTTTGTGCCCTAATGCCATGACACAAAAACATAATTTGAAAAAACTTAGCAGAGGATGGTTTCGATCCATCGACCTCTGGGTTATGGGTCCAGCACGCTTCCGCTGCGCCACTCTGCTGGTTGGAGAACAAGAGCTTTTCTGGGCTTTTACAGCCTACAAACCGACAACCCTAGACCCAGTTTCGAGTGAAGCGGGCAGTAGGCCTTACAAAGCCAAACAACATGCAACCACGCACTCCCATCCCATGGCCTTTTGCAGACAGGCCTCATTTCTCTAGCTCACACCCTAACTGCCAACACCCCTTCCCCTTCTCTCTCTGTCTCTCTCTCTCTGTCTCTCTCTCTCATTCTCTCTCTCTCGCAAATAAATACTTTACTTCCCAGGTGCAACAAAACAAGCCTTCTCGAGCTGGCAGATATGGGAAGGAAGGAAGGAAGGGCCAGTTTGGAAACTCAACTCAATTACCATAAATCCCCTGCTAAGGGTTATGGGAGGGAGGAATGAAGGAACTTTGCTTCAGGGAAAGGGCTGCTGCTGCTTCAGCATGTGAGGAGCGCAGCCACACGTTTCACCTTCCTCAGTATGTTGGTTTACAGGATGAGAGAGATCCTGAAACCTCACTCTAATAGGCTGAGGTGCTGTGCTCGGTGGCCCGCTGGGACCTTTGCCCGTCAGGGCAAGGCGAATAGGCCTTTGTCAGGCCTTCGTCAGGGCTTTGTCGGGGAGGGGCCAGGAGCCCTGCTCGCTTCAATCCCCTCACCGATAGACAGTTGCAGAAACTAGGATGCAAGAACCTTTCCTGGATGGGGTTTTGATTTTCGCGAAAAGTGTGTCAGCTTTGCTTTCAGCATGAGTCTGATTTCCAAAAAATGCATTTTGAACAATTTAAAGATTTGATCTGCGTTGGCCGGGAATCGAACCCGGGTCAACTGCTTGGAAGGCAGCTATGCTCACCACTATACCACCAACGCCTGCCTGTCTGGACTATCTGATGGAGCGCCCCTTAGAAATAAGAATAAGTCATTGGCTGGGAATGAAAAAAGCTTGCGTTTGACGCAGAAGCAGTTCGCATCATGAGGTCTTGCCGGTCAGCCCAACATTTCCCCGGGACCCCTTAAAAAAGGAGCTTGGTTTTAAGTTTGGTTTGATTGAACAGTACATTTTGTTGGCTGGGCTGGGACCCTCTCCTATTTAGCGCAAGAGTGGAACGAGGCAGCAAGTTCAAGGAATGACATTGCATCCAGGCACTTACAGCTCTTTGTGCCCTAATGCCATGACACAAAAACATAATTTGAAAAAACTTAGCAGAGGATGGTTTCGATCCATCGACCTCTGGGTTATGGGCCCAGCACGCTTCCGCTGTGCCACTCTGCTGGCTGGAGAACGAGAGCTTTTCGGGGCTTTTACAGCCTACAAACCGACAACCCTAGACCCAGTTTCGAGTGAAGCGGGCAGTATCCCTTACAAAGCCAAACAACCTGCAACCACGCACTCCCATCCCATGGCCTTTTGCAGACAGGTCTCATTTCTCTAGCTCACACCCTAACTGCCAACACCCCTTCCCCTTCTCTCACTGTCTCTCTCTCTCTGTCTCTCTCTCTCATTCTCTCTCTCTCGCAAATAGATACTTTACTTCCCGGTGCAACAAAACAAGCCTTCTCGAGCTGGCAGATATGGGAAGGAAGGAAGGAAGGAAGGGCCAGTTTGGAAACTCAACTCAATTACCATAAATCCCCTGCTAAGGGTTATGGGAGGGAGGAATGAAGGAACTTTGCTTCAGGGAAAGGGCTGCTGCTGCTTCAGCATGTGAGGAGCGCAGCCACACGTTTCACCTTCCTCAGTATGTTGGTTTACAGGATGAGAGAGATCCTGAAACCTCACTCTAATAGGCTGAGGTGCTGTGCTCGGTGGCTTGCTGGGACCTTTGCCCGTCAGGGCAAGGCGAATAGGCCTTTGTCAGGCCTTCGTCAGGGCTTTGTCGGGGAGGGGCCAGGAGCCCTGCTCGCTTCAATCCCCTCACCGATAGACAGTTGCAGAAACTAGGATGCAAGAACCTTTCCTGGATGGGGTTTTGATTTTCACGAAAAGTGTGTCAGCTTTGCTTTCAGCATGAGTCTGATTTCCAAAAAATGCATTTTGAACAATTTAAAGATTTGATCTGCGTTGGCCGGTAATCGAACCCGGGTCAACTGCTTGGAAGGCAGCTATGCTCACCACTATACCACCAACGCCTGCCTGTCTGGGCTATCTGATGGAGCGCCCCTTAGAAATAAGAATAAGTCATTGGCTGGGAATGAAAAAAGCTTGCGTTTGACGCAGAAGCAGTTCGCATCATGAGGTCTTGCCGGTCAGCCCAACATTTCCCCGGGACCCCTTAAAAAAGGAGCTTGGTTTTAAGTTTGGTTTGATTGAACAGTACATTTTGTTGGCTGGGCTGGGACCCTCTCCTATTTAGCGCAAGAGTGGAACGAGGCAGCAAGTTCAAGGAATGACATTGCATCCAGGCACTTACAGCTCTTTGTGCCCTAATGCCATGACACAAAAACATAATTTGAAAAAACTTAGCAGAGGATGGTTTCGATCCATCGACCTCTGGGTTATGGGCCCAGCACGCTTCCGCTGTGCCACTCTGCTGGCTGGAGAACGAGAGCTTTTCGGGGCTTTTACAGCCTACAAACCGACAACCCTAGACCCAGTTTCGAGTGAAGCAGGCAGTATCCCTTACAAAGCCAAACAACCTGCAACCACGCACTCCCATCCCATGGCCTTTTGCAGACAGGCCTCATTTCTCTAGCTCACACCCTAACTGCCAACACCCCTTCCCCTTCTCTCTCTGTCTCTCTCTCTCTGTCTCTCTCTCTCATTCTCTCTCTCTCGCAAATAGATACTTTACTTCCCAGGTGCAACAAAACAAGCCTTCTCGAGCTGGCAGATATGGGAAGGAAGGAAGGAAGGGCCAGTTTGGAAACTCAACTCAATTACCATAAATCCCCTGCTAAGGGTTATGGGAGGGAGGAATGAAGGAACTTTGCTTCAGGGAAAGGGCTGCTGCTGCTTCAGCATGTGAGGAGCGCAGCCACACGTTTCACCTTCCTCAGTATGTTGGTTTACAGGATGAGAGAGATCCTGAAACCTCACTCTAATAGGCTGAGGTGCTGTGCTCGGTGGCCTGCTGGGACCTTTGCCCGTCAGGGCAAGGCGAATAGGCCTTCGTCAGGGCTTTGTCGGGGAGGGGCCAGGAGCCCTGCTCGCTTCAATCCCCTCACCGATAGACAGTTGCGGAAACTAGGATGCAAGAACCTTTCCTGGATGGGGTTTTGATTTTCGCGAAAAGTGTGTCAGCTTTGCTTTCAGCATGAGTCTGATTTCCCAAAAATGCATTTTGAACAATTTAAAGATTTGATCTGCGTTGGCCGGGAATCGAACCGGGGTCAACTGCTTGGAAGGCAGCTATGCTCACCACTATACCACCAACGCCTGCCTGTCTGGGCTATGTGATGGAGCGCCCCTTAGAAATAAGAATAAGTCTTTGGCTGGGAATGAAAAAAGCTTGCGTTTGACGCAGAAGCAGTTCGCATCATGAGGTCTTGCCGGTCAGCCCAACATTTCCCCGGGACCCCTTAAAAAAGGAGCTTGGTTTTAAGTTTGGTTTGATTGAACAGTACATTTTGTTGGCTGGGCTGGGACCCTCTCCTATTTAGTGCAAGAGTGGAACGAGGCAGCAAGTTCAAGGAATGACATTGCATCCAGGCACTTACAGCTCTTTGTGCCCTAATGCCATGACACAAAAACATAATTTGAAAAAACTTAGCAGAGGATGGTTTCGATCCATCGACCTCTGGGTTATGGGCCCATCCATCGACCTCTGGGTTATGGGCCCAGCACGCTTCCGCTGCGCCACTCTGCTGGTTGGAGAACAAGAGCTTTTCTGGGCTTTTACAGCCTACAAACCGACAACCCTAGACCCAGTTTCGAGTGAAGCGGGCAGTAGGCCTTACAAAGCCAAACAACCTGCAACCATGCACTCCCATCCCATTGCCTTTTGCAGACAGGCCTCATTTCTCTAGCTCACACCCTAACTGCCAACACCCCTTCCCCTTCTCTCTCTGTCTCTCTCTCTCTGTCTCTCTCTCTCATTCTCTCTCTCTCGCAAGTAGATACTTTACTTCCCAGGTGCAACAAAACAAGCCTTCTCGAGCTGGCAGATATGGGAAGGAAGGAAGGAAGGGCCAGTTTGGAAACTCAACTCAATTACCATAAATCCCCTGCTAAGGGTTATGGGGGGGAGGAATGAAGGAACTTTGCTTCAGGGAAAGGGCTGCTGCTGCTTCAGCATGTGAGGAGCGCAGCCACACGTTTCACCTTCCTCAGTATGTTGGTTTACAGGATGAGAGAGATCCTGAAACCTCACTCTAATAGGCTGAGGTGCTGTGCTCGGTGGCCTGCTGGGACCTTTGCCCGTCAGGGCAAGGCGAATAGGCCTTTGTCAGGCCTTCGTCAGGGCTTTGTCGGGGAGGGGCCAGGAGCCCTGCTCGCTTCAATCCCCTCACCGATAGACAGTTGCAGAAACTAGGATGCAAGAACATTTCCTGGATGAGGTTTTGATTTTCGCGAAAAGTGTGTCAGCTTTGCTTTCAGCATGAGTCTGATTTCCCAAAAATGCATTTTGAACAATTTAAAGATTTGATCTGCGTTGGCCGGGAATCGAACCCGGGTCAACTGCTTGGAAGGCAGCTATGCTCACCATTATACCACCAACGCCTGCCTGTCTGGGCTATCTGATGGAGCGCCCCTTAGAAATAAGAATAAGTCATTGGCTGGGAATGAAAAAAGCTTGCGTTTGACGCAGAAGCAGTTCGCATCATGAGGTCTTGCCGGTCAGCCCAACATTTCCCCGGGACCCCTTAAAAAAGGAGCTTGGTTTTAAGTTTGGTTTGATTGAACAGTACATTTTGTTGGCTGGGCTGGGACCCTCTCCTATTTAGCGCAAGAGTGGAACGAGGCAGCAAGTTCAAGGAATGATATTGCATCCAGGCACTTACAGCTCTTTGTGCCCTAATGCCATGACACAAAAACATAATTTGAAAAAACTTAGCAGAGGATGGTTTCGATCCATCGACCTCTGGGTTATGGGCCCAGCACGCTTCCGCAGCGCCACTCTGCTGGTTGGAGAACAAGAGCTTTTCTGAGCTTTTACAGCCTACAAATTGACAACCCTAGACCCAGTTTCGAGTGAAGCGGGCAGTAGGCCTTACAAAGCCAAACAACCTGCAACCACGCACTCCCATCCCATGGCCTTTTGCAGACAGGCCTCATTTCTCTAGCTCACACCCTAACTGCCAACACCCCTTCCCCTTCTCTCTCTGTCTCTCTCTCTCTGTCTCTCTCTCTCATTCTCTCTCTCTCGCAAGTAGATACTTTACTTCCCAGGTGCAACAAAACAAGCCTTCTCGAGCTGGCAGATATGGGAAGGAAGGAAGGAAGGGCCAGTTTGGAAACTCAACTCAATTACCATAAATCCCCTGCTAAGGGTTATGGGGGGGAGGAATGAAGGAACTTTGCTTCAGGGAAAGGGCTGCTGCTGCTTCAGCATGTGAGGAGTGCAGCCACACGTTTCACCTTCCTCAGTATGTTGGTTTACAGGATGAGAGAGATCCTGAAACCTCACTCTAATAGGCTGAGGTGCTGTGCTCGGTGGCCTGCTGGGACCTTTGCCCGTCAGGGCAAGGCGAATAGGCCTTTGTCAGGCCTTCGTCAGGGCTTTGTCGGGGAGGGGCCAGGAGCCCTGCTCGCTTCAATCCCCTCACCGATAGACAGTTGCAGAAACTAGGTTGCAAGAACCTTTCCTGGATGGGGTTTTGATTTTCGCGAAAAGTGTGTCAGCTTTGCTTTCAGCATGAGTCTGATTTCCAAAAAATGCATTTTGAACAATTTAAAGATTTGATCTGCTTTGGGCGGGAATCGAACCCGGGTCAACTGCTTGGAAGGCAGCTATGCTCACCACTATACCACCAACGCCTGCCTGTCTGAGCTCTCTGATGGAGCGCCCCTTAGAAATAAGAATAAGTCATTGGCTGGGAATGAAAAAAGCTTGCGTTTGACGCAGAAGCAGTTCGCATCATGAGGTCTTGCCGGTCAGCCCAACATTTCCCCGGGACCCCTTAAAAAAGGAGCTTGGTTTTAAGTTTGGTTTGATTGAACAGTACATTTTGTTGGCTGGGCTGGGACCCTCTCCTATTTAGCGCAAGAGTGGAACGAGGCAGCAAGTTCAAGGAATGACATTGCATCCAGGCACTTACAGCTCTTTGTGCCCTAATGCCATGACACAAAAACATAATTTGAAAAAACTTAGCAGAGGATGGTTTCGATCCATCGACCTCTGGGTTATGGGCCCAGCACGCTTCCGCTGTGCCACTCTGCTGGTTGGAGAACGAGAGCTTTTCGGGGCTTTTACAGCCTACAAACCGACAACCCTAGACACAGTTTCGAGTGAAGCGGGCAGTAGGCCTTACAAAGCCAAACAACCTGCAACCACGCACTCCCATCCCATGGCCTTTTGCAGACAGGCCTCATTTCTCTAGCTCACACCCTAACTGCCAACACCCCTTCCCCTTCTCTCACTGTCTCTCTCTCTCTGTCTCTCTCTCTCATTCTCTCTCTCTCGCAAATAGATACTTTACTTCCCGGTGCAACAAAACAAGCCTTCTCGAGCTGGCAGATATGGGAAGGAAGGAAGGAAGGGCCAGTTTGGAAACTCAACTCAATTACCATAAATCCCCTGCTAAGGGTTATGGGAGGGAGGAATGAAGGAACTTTGCTTCAGGGAAAGGGCTGCTGCTGCTTCAGCATGTGAGGAGCGCAGCCACACGTTTCACCTTCCTCAGTATGTTGGTTTACAGGATGAGAGAGATCCTGAAACCTCACTCTAATAGGCTGAGGTGCTGTGCTCGGTGGCTTGCTGGGACCTTTGCCCGTCAGGGCAAGGCGAATAGGCCTTTGTCAGGCCTTCGTCAGGGCTTTGTCGGGGAGGGGCCAGGAGCCCTGCTCGCTTCAATCCCCTCACCGATAGACAGTTGCAGAAACTAGGATGCAAGAACCTTTCCTGGATGGGGTTTTGATTTTCACGAAAAGTGTGTCAGCTTTGCTTTCAGCATGAGTCTGATTTCCAAAAAATGCATTTTGAACAATTTAAAGATTTGATCTGCGTTGGCCGGTAATCGAACCCGGGTCAACTGCTTGGAAGGCAGCTATGCTCACCACTATACCACCAACGCCTGCCTGTCTGGGCTATCTGATGGAGCGCCCCTTAGAAATAAGAATAAGTCATTGGCTGGGAATGAAAAAAGCTTGCGTTTGACGCAGAAGCAGTTCGCATCATGAGGTCTTGCCGGTCAGCCCAACATTTCCCCGGGACCCCTTAAAAAAGGAGCTTGGTTTTAAGTTTGGTTTGATTGAACAGTACATTTTGTTGGCTGGGCTGGGACCCTCTCCTATTTAGCGCAAGAGTGGAACGAGGCAGCAAGTTCAAGGAATGACATTGCATCCAGGCACTTACAGCTCTTTGTGCCCTAATGCCATGACACAAAAACATAATTTGAAAAAACTTAGCAGAGGATGGTTTCGATCCATCGACCTCTGGGTTATGGGCCCAGCATGCTTCCGCTGCGCCACTCTGCTGGTTGGAGAACAAGAGCTTTTCTGGGCTTTTACAGCCTACAAACCGACAACCCTAGACCCAGTTTCGAGTGAAGCGGGCAGTATCCCTTACAAAGCCAAACAACCTGCAACCACGCACTCCCATCCCATGGCCTTTTGCAGACAGGCCTCATTTCTCTAGCTCACACCCTAACTGCCAACACCCCTTCCCCTTCTCTCTCTGTCTCTCTCTCTCTGTCTCTCTCTCTCATTCTCTCTCTCTCGCAAATAGATGCTTTACTTCCCAGGTGCAACAAAACAAGCCTTCTCGAGCTGGCAGATATGGGAAGGAAGGAAGGAAGGGCCAGTTTGGAAACTCAACTCAATTACCATAAATCCCCTGCTAAGGGTTATGGGAGGGAGGAATGAAGGAACTTTGATTCAGGGAAAGGGCTGCTGCTGCTCCAGCATGTGAGGAGCGCAGCCACACGTTTCACCTTCCTCAGTATGTTGGTTTACAGGATGAGAGAGATCCTGAAACCTCACTCTAATAGGCTGAGGTGCTGTGCTCGGTGGCCTGCTGGGACCTTTGCCCGTCAGGGCAAGGCGAATAGGCCTTCGTCAGGGCTTTGTCGGGGAGGGGCCAGGAGCCCTGCTCGCTTCAATCCCCTCACCGATAGACAGTTGCGGAAACTAGGATGCAAGAACCTTTCCTGGATGGGGTTTTGATTTTCGCGAAAAGTGTGTCAGCTTTGCTTTCAGCATGAGTCTGATTTCCCAAAAATGCATTTTGAACAATTTAAAGATTTGATCTGCGGGGAATCGAACCCGGGTCAACTGCTTGGAAGGCAGCTATGCTCACCACTATACCACCAACGCCTGCCTGTCTGGGCTATGTGATGGAGCACCCCTTAGAAATAAGAATAAGTCTTTGGCTGGGAATGAAAAAAGCTTGCGTTTGACGCAGAAGCAGTTCGCATCATGAGGTCTTGCCGGTCAGCCCAACATTTCCCCGGGACCCCTTAAAAAAGGAGCTTGGTTTTAAGTTTGGTTTGATTGAACAGTACATTTTGTTGGCTGGGCTGGGACCCTCTCCTATTTAGTGCAAGAGTGGAACGAGGCAGCAAGTTCAAGGAATGACATTGCATCCAGGCACTTACAGCTCTTTGTGCCCTAATGCCATGACACAAAAACATAATTTGAAAAAACTTAGCAGAGGATGGTTTCGATCCATCGACCTCTGGGTTATGGGCCCAGCACGCTTCCGCTGCGCCACTCTGCTGGTTGGAGAACAAGAGCTTTTCTGGGCTTTTACAGCCTACAAACCGACAACCCTAGACCCAGTTTCGAGTGAAGCGGGCAGTAGGCCTTACAAAGCCAAACAACCTGCAACCATGCACTCCCATCCCATGGCCTTTTGCAGACAGGCCTCATTTCTCTAGCTCACACCCTAACTGCCAACACCCCTTCCCCTTCTCTCTCTGTCTCTCTCTCTCTGTCTCTCTCTCTCATTCTCTCTCTCTCGCAAATAGATACTTTACTTCCCAGGTGCAACAAAACAAGCCTTCTCGAGCTGGCAGATATGGGAAGGAAGGAAGGAAGGGCCAGTTTGGAAACTCAACTCAATTACCATAAATCCCCTGCTAAGGGTTATGGGAGGGAGGAATGAAGGAACTTTGCTTCAGGGAAAGGGCAGCTGCTGCTTCAGCATGTGAGGAGCGCAGCCACACGTTTCACCTTCCTCAGTATGTTGGTTTACAGGATGAGAGAGATCCTGAAACCTCACTCTAATAGGCTGAGGTGCTGTGCTCGGTGGCCTGCTGGGACCTTTGCCCGTCAGGGCAAGGCGAATAGGCCTTTGTCAGGCCTTCGTCAGGGCTTTGTCGGGGAGGGGCCAGGAGCCCTGCTCGCTTCAATCCCCTCACCGATAGACAGTTGCAGAAACTAGGATGCAAGAACCTTTCCTGGATGGGGTTTTGATTTTCGCGAAAAGTGTGTCAGCTTTGCTTTCAGCATGAGTCTGATTTCCCAAAAATGCATTTTGAACAATTTAAAGATTTGATCTGCGTTGGCCCGGAATCGAACCCGGGTCAACTGCTTGGAAGGCAGCTATGCTCACCACTATACCACCAACACCTGCCTGTCTGGGCTATGTGATGGAGCGCCCCTTAGAAATAAGAATAAGTCATTGGCTGGGAATGAAAAAAGCTTGCGTTTGACGCAGAAGCAGTTCGCATCATGAGGTCTTGCCGGTCAGCCCAACATTTCCCCGGGACCCCTTAAAAAAGGAGCTTGGTTTTAAGTTTGGTTTGATTGAACAGTACATTTTGTTGGCTGGGCTGGGACCCTCTCCTATTTAGCGCAAGAGTGGAACGAGGCAGCAAGTTCAAGGAATGACATTGCATCCAGGCACTTACAGCTCTTTGTGCCCTAATGCCATGACACAAAAACATAATTTGAAAAAACTTAGCAGAGGATGGTTTCGATCCATCGACCTCTGGGTTATGGGCCCAGCACGCTTCCGCTGCGCCACTCTGCTGGTTGGAGAACAAGAGCTTTTCTGGGCTTTTACAGCCTACAAACCGACAACCCTAGACCCAGTTTCGAGTGAAGCGGGCAGTAGGCCTTACAAAGCCAAACAACCTGCAACCACGCACTCCCATCCCATGGCCTTTTGCAGACAGGCCTCATTTCTCTAGCTCACACCCTAACTGCCAACACCCCTTCCCCTTCTCTCTCTGTCTCTCTCTCTCTGTCTCTCTCTCTCATTCTCTCTCTCTCGCAAGTAGATACTTTACTTCCCAGGTGCAACAAAACAAGCCTTCTCGAGCTGGCAGATATGGGAAGGAAGGAAGGAAGGGCCAGTTTGGAAACTCAACTCAATTACCATAAATCCCCTGCTAAGGGTTATGGGGGGGAGGAAAGAAGGAACTTTGCTTCAGGGAAAGGGCTGCTGCTGCTTCAGCATGTGAGGAGCGCAGCCACACGTTTCACCTTCCTCAGTATGTTGGTTTACAGGATGAGAGAGATCCTGAAACCTCACTCTAATAGGCTGAGGTGCTGTGCTCGGTGGCCTGCTGGGACCTTTGCCCGTCAGGGCAAGGCGAATAGGCCTTTGTCAGGCCTTCGTCAGGGCTTTGTCGGGGAGGGGCCAGGAGCTCTGCTCGCTTCAATCCCCTCACCGATAGACAGTTGCAGAAACTAGGATGCAAGAACCTTTCCTGGATGGGGTTTTGATTTTCGCGAAAAGTGTGTCAGCTTTGCTTTCAGCATGAGTCTGATTTCCAAAAAATGCATTTTGAACAATTTAAAGATTTGATCTGCGTTGGCCGGGAATCCAACCGGGGTCAACTGCTTGGAAGGCAGCTATGCTCACCACTATACCACCAACGCCTGCCTGTCTGAGCTCTCTGATGGAGCGCCCCTTAGAAATAAGAATAAGTCATTGGCTGGGAATGAAAAAAGCTTGCGTTTGACGCAGAAGCAGTTCGCATCATGAGGTCTTGCCGGTCAGCCCAACATTTCCCCGGGACCCCTTAAAAAAGGAGCTTGGTTTTAAGTTTGGTTTGATTGAACAGTACATTTTGTTGGCTGGGCTGGGACCCTCTCCTATTTAGCGCAAGAGTGGAACGAGGCAGCAAGTTCAAGGAATGACATTGCATCCAGGCACTAACAGCTCTTTGTGCCCTAATGCCATGACACAAAAACATAATTTGAAAAAACTTAGCAGAGGATGGTTTCGATCCATCGACCTCTGGGTTATGGGCCCAGCACGCTTCCGCTGTGCCACTCTGCTGGTTGGAGAACGAGAGCTTTTCGGGGCTTTTACAGCCTACAAACCGACAACCCTAGACCCAGTTTCGAGTGAAGCGGGCAGTAGGCCTTACAAAGCCAAACAACCTGCAACCACGCACTCCCATCCCATGGCCTTTTGCAGACAGGCCTCATTTCTCTAGCTCACACCCTAACTGCCAACACCCCTTCCCCTTCTCTCACTGTCTCTCTCTCTGTCTCTCTCTCTCATTCTCTCTCTCTCGCAAATAGATACTTTACTTCCCAGGTGCAACAAAACAAGCCTTCTCGAGCTGGCAGATATGGG
This sequence comes from Ambystoma mexicanum, assembly GCF_040938575.1. Taxonomy (NCBI): domain Eukaryota; kingdom Metazoa; phylum Chordata; class Amphibia; order Caudata; family Ambystomatidae; genus Ambystoma; species Ambystoma mexicanum. Next base: position 1,632,049,375 of record NC_090937.1, on the reverse strand, counting down.
AAGGAAGGAAGGAAGGGCCAGTTTGGAAACTCAACTCAATTACCATAAATCCCCTGCTAAGGGTTATGGGAGGGAGGAATGAAGGAACTTTGCTTCAGGGAAAGGGCTGCTGCTGCTTCAGCATGTGAGGAGCGCAGCCACACGTTTCACCTTCCTCAGTATGTTGGTTTACAGGATGAGAGAGATCCTGAAACCTCACTCTAATAGGCTGAGGTGCTGTGCTCGGTGGCCTGCTGGGACCTTTGCCCGTCAGGGCAAGGCGAATAGGCCTTTGTCAGGCCTTCGTCAGGGCTTTGTCGGGGAGGGGCCAGGAGCCCTGCTCGCTTCAATCCCCTCACCGATAGACAGTTGCAGAAACTAGGATGCAAGAACCTTTCCTGGATGGGGTTTTGATTTTCACGAAAAGTGTGTCAGCTTTGCTTTCAGCATGAGTCTGATTTCCAAAAAATGCATTTTGAACAATTTAAAGATTTGATCTGCGTTGGCCGGGAATCGAACCCGGGTCAACTGCTTGGAAGGCAGCTATGCTCACCACTATACCACCAAAGCCTGCCTGTCTGGGCTATCTGATGGAGCGCCCCTTAGAAATAAGAATAAGTCATTGGCTGGGAATGAAAAAAGCTTGCGTTTGACGCAGAAGCAGTTCGCATCATGAGGTCTTGCCGGTCAGCCCAACATTTCCCCGGGACCCCTTAAAAAAGGAGCTTGGTTTTAAGTTTGGTTTGATTGAACAGTACATTTTGTTGGCTGGGCTGGGACCCTCTCCTATTTAGCGCAAGAGTGGAACGAGGCAGCAAGTTCAAGGAATGACATTGAAATCCAGGCACTTACAGCTCTTTGTGCCCTAATGCCATGACACAAAAACATAATTTGAAAAAACGTAGCAGAGGATGGTTTCGATCCATCGACCTCTGGGTTATGGGCCCAGCATGCTTCCGCTGCGCCACTCTGCTGGTTGGAGAACAAGAGCTTTTCTGGGCTTTTACAGCCTACAAACCGACAACCCTAGACCCAGTTTCAAGTGAAGCGGGCAGTAGGCCTTACAAAGCCAAACAACCTGCAACCACGCACTCCCATCCCATGGCCTTTTGCAGACAGGCCTCATTTCTCTAGCTCACACCGTAACTGCCAACACCCCTTCCCCTTCTCTCTCTGTCTCTCTCTCTCTGTCTCTCTCTCTCATTCTCTCTCTCTCGCAAATAGATACTTTACTTCCCAGGTGCAACAAAACAAGCATTCTCGAGCTGGCAGATATGGGAAGGAAGGAAGGAAGGGCCAGTTTGGAAACTCAACTCAATTACCATAAATCCCCTGCTAAGGGTTATGGGAGGGAGGAATGAAGGAACTTTGCTTCAGGGAAAGGGCTGCTGCTGCTTCAGCATGTGAGGAGCGCAGCCACACGTTTCACCTTCCTCAGTATGTTGGTTTACAGGATGAGAGAGATCCTGAAACCTCACTCTAATAGGCTGAGGTGCTGTGCTCGGTGGCCTGCTGGGACCTTTGCCCGTCAGGGCAAGGCGAATAGGCCTTTGTCAGGCCTTCGTCAGGGCTTTGTCGGGGAGGGGCCAGGAGCCCTGCTCGCTTCAATCCCCTCACCGATAGACAGTTGCAGAAACTAGGATGCAAGAACCTTTCCTGGATGGGGTTTTGATTTTCACGAAAAGTGTGTCAGCTTTGCTTTCAGCATGAGTCTGATTTCCAAAAAATGCATTTTGAACAATTTAAAGATTTGATCTGCGTTGGCCGGGAAGCGAACCCGGGTCACTGCTTGTAAGGCAGCTATGCTCACCACTATACCACCAACGCCTGCCTGTCTGGGCTCTCTGATGGAGCGCCCCTTAGAAATAAGAATAAGTCATTGGCTGGGAATGAAAAAAGCTTGCGTTTGACGCAGAAGCAGTTCGCATCATGAGGTCTTGCCGGTCAGCCCAACATTTCCCTGGGACCCCTTAAAAAAGGAGCTTGGTTTTAAGTTTGGTTTGATTGAACAGTACATTTTGTTGGCTGGGCTGGGACCCTCTCCTATTTAGCGCAAGAGTGGAACGAGGCAGCAAGTTCAAGGAATGACATTGCATCCAGGCACTTACAGCTCTTTGTGCCCTAATGCCATGACACAAAAACATAATTTGAAAAAACTTAACAGAGGATGGTTTCGATCCATCGACCTCTGGGTTATGGGTCCAGCACACTTCCGCTGCGCCACTCTGCTGGTTGGAGAACAAGAGCTTTTCTGGGCTTTTACAGCCTACAAACCGACAACCCTAGACCCAGTTTCGAGTGAAGCGGGCAGTAGGCCTTACAAAGCCAAACAACATGCAACCACGCACTCCCATCCCATGGCCTTTTGCAGACAGGCCTCATTTCTCTAGCTCACACCCTAACTGCCAACACCCCTTCCCCTTCTCTCTCTGTCTCTCTCTCTCTGTCTCTCTCTCTCATTCTCTCTCTCTCGCAAATAGATACTTTACTTCCCAGGTGCAACAAAACAAGCCTTCTCGAGCTGGCAGATATGGGAAGGAAGGAAGGAAGGGCCAGTTTGGAAACTCAACTCAATTACCATAAATCCCCTGCTAAGGGTTATGGGAGGGAGGAATGAAGGAACTTTGCTTCAGGGAAAGGGCTGCTGCTGCTTCAGCATGTGAGGAGCGCAGCCACACGTTTCACCTTCCTCAGTATGTTGGTTTACAGGATGAGAGAGATCCTGAAACCTCACTCTAATAGGCTGAGGTGCTGTGCTCGGTGGCCCGCTGGGACCTTTGCCCGTCAGGGCAAGGCGAATAGGCCTTTGTCAGGCCTTCGTCAGGGCTTTGTCGGGGAGGGGCCAGGAGCCCTGCTCGCTTCAATCCCCTCACCGATAGACAGTTGCAGAAACTAGGATGCAAGAACCTTTCCTGGATGGGGTTTTGATTTTCGCGAAAAGTGTGTCAGCTTTGCTTTCAGCATGAGTCTGATTTCCAAAAAATGCATTTTGAACAATTTAAAGATTTGATCTGCGTTGGCCGGGAATCGAACCCGGGTCAACTGCTTGGAAGGCAGCTATGCTCACCACTATACCACCAACGCCTGCCTGTCTGGACTATCTGATGGAGCGCCCCTTAGAAATAAGAATAAGTCATTGGCTGGGAATGAAAAAAGCTTGCGTTTGACGCAGAAGCAGTTCGCATCATGAGGTCTGGCCGGTCAGCCCAACATTTCCCCGGGACCCCTTAAAAAAGGAGCTTGGTTTTAAGTTTGGTTTGATTGAACAGTACATTTTGTTGGCTGGGCTGGGACCCTCTCCTATTTAGCGCAAGAGTGGAACGAGGCAGCAAGTTCAAGGAATGACATTGCATCCAGGCACTTACAGCTCTTTGTGCCCTAATGCCATGACACAAAAACATAATTTGAAAAAACTTAGCAGAGGATGGTTTCGATCCATCGACCTCTGGGTTATGAGCCCAGCACGCTTCTGCTGTGCCACTCTGCTGGCTGGAGAACGAGAGCTTTTCGGGGCTTTTACAGCCTACAAACCGACAACCCTAGACCCAGTTTCGAGTGAAGCGGGCAGTATCCCTTACAAAGCCAAACAACCTGCAACCACGCACTCCCATCCCATGGCCTTTTGCAGACAGGCCTCATTTCTCTAGCTCACACCCTAACTGCCAACACCCCTTCCCCTTCTCTCTCTGTCTCTCTCTCTCTGTCTCTCTCTCTCATTCTCTCTCTCTCGCAAATAGATACTTTACTTCCCAGGTGCAACAAAACAAGCCTTCTCGAGCTGGCAGATATGGGAAGGAAGGAAGGAAGGGCCAGTTTGGAAACTCAACTCAATTACCATAAATCCCCTGCTAAGGGTTATGGGAGGGAGGAATGAAGGAACTTTGCTTCAGGGAAAGGGCTGCTGCTGCTTCAGCATGTGAGGAGCGCAGCCACACGTTTCACCTTCCTCAGTATGTTGGTTTACAGGATGAGAGAGATCCTGAAACCTCACTCTAATAGGCTGAGGTGCTGTGCTCGGTGGCCTGCTGGGACCTTTGCCCGTCAGGGCAAGGCGAATAGGCCTTCGTCAGGGCTTTGTCGGGGAGGGGCCAGGAGCCCTGCTCGCTTCAATCCCCTCACCGATAGACAGTTGCGGAAACTAGGATGCAAGAACCTTTCCTGGATGGGGTTTTGATTTTCGCGAAAAGTGTGTCAGCTTTGCTTTCAGCATGAGTCTGATTTCCCAAAAATGCATTTTGAACAATTTAAAGATTTGATCTGCGTTGGCCGGGAATCGAACCCGGGTCAACTGCTTGGAAGGCAGCTATGCTCACCACTATACCACCAACGCCTGCCTGTCTGGGCTATGTGATGGAGCGCCCCTTAGAAATAAGAATAAGTCTTTGGCTGGGAATGAAAAAAGCTTGCGTTTGACGCAGAAGCAGTTCGCATCATGAGGTCTTGCCGGTCAGCCCAACATTTCCCCGGGACCCCTTAAAAAAGGAGCTTGGTTTTAAGTTTGGTTTGATTGAACAGTACATTTTGTTGGCTGGGCTGGGACCCTCTCCTATTTAGTGCAAGAGTGGAACGAGGCAGCAAGTTCAAGGAATGACATTGCATCCAGGCACTTACAGCTCTTTGTGCCCTAATGCCATGACACAAAAACATAATTTGAAAAAACTTAGCAGAGGATGGTTTCGATCCATCGACCTCTGGGTTATGGGCCCATCCATCGACCTCTGGGTTATGGGCCCAGCACGCTTCCGCTGCGCCACTCTGCTGGTTGGAGAACAAGAGCTTTTCTGGGCTTTTACAGCCTACAAACCGACAACCCTAGACCCAGTTTCGAGTGAAGCGGGCAGTAGGCCTTACAAAGCCAAACAACCTGCAACCATGCACTCCCATCCCATGGCCTTTTGCAGACAGGCCTCATTTCTCTAGCTCACACCCTAACTGCCAACACCCCTTCCCCTTCTCTCTCTGTCTCTCTCTCTCTGTCTCTCTCTCTCATTCTCTCTCTCTCGCAAATAGATACTTTACTTCCCAGGTGCAACAAAACAAGCCTTCTCGAGCTGGCAGATATGGGAAGGAAGGAAGGAAGGGCCAGTTTGGAAACTCAACTCAATTACCATAAATCCCCTGCTAAGGGTTATGGGAGGGAGGAATGAAGGAACTTTGCTTCAGGGAAAGGGCAGCTGCTGCTTCAGCATGTGAGGAGCGCAGCCACACGTTTCACCTTCCTCAGTATGTTGGTTTACAGGATGAGAGAGATCCTGAAACCTCACTCTAATAGGCTGAGGTGCTGTGCTCGGTGGCCTGCTGGGACCTTTGCCCGTCAGGGCAAGGCGAATAGGCCTTTGTCAGGCCTTCGTCAGGGCTTTGTCGGGGAGGGGCCAGGAGCCCTGCTCACTTCAATCCCCTCACCGATAGACAGTTGCAGAAACTAGGATGCAAGAACCTTTCCTGGATGGGGTTTTGATTTTCGCGAAAAGTGTGTCAGCTTTGCTTTCAGCATGAGTCTGATTTCCCAAAAATGCATTTTGAACAATTTAAAGATTTGATCTGCGTTGGCCGGGAATCGAACCCTGGTCAACTGCTTGGAAGGCAGCTATGCTCACCACTATACCACCAACACCTGCTTGTCTGGGCTATGTGATGGAGCGCCCCTTAGAAATAAGAATAAGTCATTGGCTGGGAATGAAAAAAGCTTGTGTTTGACGCAGAAGCAGTTCGCATCATGAGGTCTTGCCGGTCAGCCCAACATTTCCCCGGGACCCCTTAAAAAAGGAGCTTGGTTTTAAGTTTGGTTTGATTGAACAGTACATTTTGTTGGCTGGGCTGGGACCCTCTCCTATTTAGCGCAAGAGTGGAACGAGGCAGCAAGTTCAAGGAATGACATTGCATCCAGGCACTTACAGCTCTTTGTGCCCTAATGCCATGACACAAAAACATAATTTGAAAAAACTTAGCAGAGGATGGTTTCGATCCATCGACCTCTGGGTTATGGGCCCAGCACGCTTCCGCTGCGCCACTCTGCTGGTTGGAGACCAAGAGCTTTTCTGGGCTTTTACAGCCTACAAACCGACAACCCTAGACCCAGTTTCGAGTGAAGCGGGCAGTAGGCCTTACAAAGCCAAACAACCTGCAACCACGCACTCCCATCCCATGGCCTTTTGCAGACAGGCCTCATTTCTCTAGCTCACACCCTAACTGCCAACACCCCTTCCCCTTCTCTCTCTGTCTCTCTCTCTCTGTCTCTCTCTCTCATTCTCTCTCTCTCGCAAATAGATACTTTACTTCCCAGGTGCAACAAAACAAGCCTTCTCGAGCTGGCAGATATGGGAAGGAAGGAAGGAAGGGCCAGTTTGGAAACTCAACTCAATTACCATAAATCCCCTGCTAAGGGTTATGGGAGGGAGGAATGAAGGAACTTTGCTTCAGGGAAAGGGCTGCTGCTGCTTCAGCATGTGAGGAGCGCAGCCACACGTTTCACCTTCCTCAGTATGTTGGTTTACAGGATGAGAGAGATCCTGAAACCTCACTCTAATAGGCTGAGGTGCTGTGCTCGGTGGCCTGCTGGGACCTTTGCCCGTCAGGGCAAGGCGAATAGGCCTTTGTCAGGCCTTCGTCAGGGCTTTGTCGGGGAGGGGCCAGGAGCCCTGCTCGCTTCAATCCCCTCACCGATAGACAGTTGCAGAAACTAGGATGCAAGAACCTTTCCTGGATGGGGTTTTGATTTTCGCGAAAAGTGTGTCAGCTTTGCTTTCAGCATGAGTCTGATTTCCCAAAAATGCATTTTGAACAATTTAAAGATTTGATCTGCGTTGGCTGGGAATCGAACCCGGGTCAACTGCTTGGAAGGCAGCTATGCTCACCACTATACCACCAACACCTGCCTGTCTGGGCTATGTGATGGAGCGCCCCTTAGAAATAAGAATAAGTCATTGGCTGGGAATGAAAAAAGCTTGCGTTTGACGCAGAAGCAGTTCGCATCATGAGGTCTTGCCGGTCAGCCCAACATTTCCCCGGGACCCCTTAAAAAAGGAGCTTGGTTTTAAGTTTGGTTTGATTGAACAGTACATTTTGTTGGCTGGGCTGGGACCCTCTCCTATTTAGCGCAAGAGTGGAACGAGGCAGCAAGTTCAAGGAATGACATTGCATCCAGGCACTTACAGCTCTTTGTGCCCTAATGCCATGACACAAAAACATAATTTGAAAAAACTTAGCAGAGGATGGTTTCGATCCATCGACCTCTGGGTTATGGGCCCAGCACGCTTCCGCTGCGCCACTCTGCTGGTTGGAGAACAAGAGCTTTTCTGGGCTTTTACAGCCTACAAACCGACAACCCTAGACCCAGTTTCGAGTGAAGCGGGCAGTAGGCCTTACAAAGCCAAACAACCTGCAACCACGCACTCCCATCCCATGGCCTTTTTCAGACAGGCCTCATTTCTCTAGCTCACACCCTAACTGCCAACACCCCTTCCCCTTCTCTCTCTGTCTCTCTCTCTCTGTCTCTCTCTCTCATTCTCTCTCTCTCGCAAGTAGATACTTTACTTCCCAGGTGCAACAAAACAAGCCTTCTCGAGCTGGCAGATATGGGAAGGAAGGAAGGAAGGGCCAGTTTGGAAACTCAACTCAATTACCATAAATCCCCTGCTAAGGGTTATGGGAGGGAGGAATGAAGGAACTTTGCTTCAGGGAAAGGGCTGCTGCTGCTTCAGCATGTGAGGAGCGCAGCCACACGTTTCACCTTCCTCAGTATGTTGGTTTACAGGATGAGAGAGATCCTGAAACCTCACTCTAATAGGCTGAGGTGCTGTGCTCGGTGGCCCGCTGGGACCTTTGCCCGTCAGGGCAAGGCGAATAGGCCTTTGTCAGGCCTTCGTCAGGGCTTTGTCGGGGAGGGGCCAGGAGCCCTGCTCGCTTCAATCCCCTCACCGATAGACAGTTGCAGAAACTAGGATGCAAGAACCTTTCCTGGATGGGGTTTTGATTTTCGCGAAAAGTGTGTCAGCTTTGCTTTCAGCATGAGTCTGATTTCCAAAAAATGCATTTTGAACAATTTAAAGATTTGATCTGCGTTGGCCGGGAATCGAACCCGGGTCAACTGCTTGGAAGGCAGCTATGCTCACCACTATACCACCAACGCCTGCCTGTCTGAGCTCTCTGATGGAGCGCCCCTTAGAAATAAGAATAAGTCATTGGCTGGGAATGAAAAAAGCCTGCGTTTGACGCAGAAGCAGTTCGCATCATGAGGTCTTGCCGGTCAGCCCAACATTTCCCCGGGACCCCTTAAAAAAGGAGCTTGGTTTTAAGTTTGGTTTGATTGAACAGTACATTTTGTTGGCTGGGCTGGGACCCTTTCCTATTTAGCGCAAGAGTGGAACGAGGCAGCAAGTTCAAGGAATGACATTGCATCCAGGCACTTACAGCTCTTTGTGCCCTAATGCCATGACACAAAAACATAATTTGAAAAAACTTAGCAGAGGATGGTTTCGATCCATCGACCTCTGGGTTATGGGCCCAGCACGCTTCCGCTGTGCCACTCTGCTGGTTGGAGAACGAGAGCTTTTCGGGGCTTTTACAGCCTACAAACCGACAACCCTAGACACAGTTTCGAGTGAAGCGGGCAGTAGGCCTTACAAAGCCAAACAACCTGCAACCACGCACTCCCATCCCATGGCCTTTTGCAGACAGGCCTCATTTCTCTAGCTCACACCCTAACTGCCAACACCCCTTCCCCTTCTCTCACTGTCTCTCTCTCTCTGTCTCTCTCTCTCATTCTCTCTCTCTCGCAAATAGATACTTTACTTCCCAGGTGCAACAAAACAAGCCTTCTCGAGCTGGCAGATATGGGAAGGAAGGAAGGAAGGGCCAGTTTGGAAACTCAACTCAATTACCATAAATCCCCTGCTAAGGGTTATGGGAGGGAGGAATGAAGGAACTTTGCTTCAGGGAAAGGGCTGCTGCTGCTTCAGCATGTGAGGAGCGCAGCCACACGTTTCACCTTCCTCAGTATGTTGGTTTACAGGATGAGAGAGATCCTGAAACCTCACTCTAATAGGCTGAGGTGCTGTGCTCGGTGGCCTGCTGGGACCTTTGCCCGTCAGGGCAAGGCGAATAGGCCTTTGTCAGGCCTTCGTCAGGGCTTTGTCGGGGAGGGGCCAGGAGCCCTGCTCGCTTCAATCCCCTCACCGATAGACAGTTGCAGAAACTAGGATGCAAGAACCTTTCCTGGATGGGGTTTTGATTTTCACGAAAAGTGTGTCAGCTTTGCTTTCAGCATGAGTCTGATTTCCAAAAAATGCATTTTGAACAATTTAAAGATTTGATCTGCGTTGGCCAGGAATCGAACCCGGGTCAACTGCTTGGAAGGCAGCTATGCTCACCACTATACCACCAACGCCTGCCTGTCTGGGCTATCTGATGGAGCGCCCCTTAGAAATAAGAATAAGTCATTGGCTGGGAATGAAAAAAGCTTGCGTTTGACGCAGAAGCAGTTCGCATCATGAGGTCTTGCCGGTCAGCCCAACATTTCCCCGGGACCCCTTAAAAAAGGAGCTTGGTTTTAAGTTTGGTTTGATTGAACAGTACATTTTGTTGGCTGGGCTGGGACCCTCTCCTATTTAGCGCAAGAGTGGAACGAGGCAGCAAGTTCAAGGAATGACATTGCATCCAGGCACTTACAGCTCTTTGTGCCCTAATGCCATGACACAAAAACATAATTTGAAAAAACTTAGCAGAGGATGGTTTCTATCCATCGACCTCTGGGTTATGGGCCCAGCATGCTTCCGCTGCGCCACTCTGCTGGTTGGAGAACAAGAGCTTTTCTGGGCTTTTACAGCCTACAAACCGACAACCCTAGACCCAGTTTCGAGTGAAGCGGGCAGTATCCCTTACAAAGCCAAACAACCTGCAACCACGCACTCCCATCCCATGGCCTTTTGCAGACAGGCCTCATTTCTCTAGCTCACACCCTAACTGCCAACACCCCTTCCCCTTCTCTCTCTGTCTCTCTCTCTCTGTCTCTCTCTCTCATTCTCTCTCTCTCGCAAATAGATGCTTTACTTCCCAGGTGCAACAAAACAAGCCTTCTCGAGCTGGCAGATATGGGAAGGAAGGAAGGAAGGGCCAGTTTGGAAACTCAACTCAATTACCATAAATCCCCTGCTAAGGGTTATGGGAGGGAGGAATGAAGGAACTTTGATTCAGGGAAAGGGCTGCTGCTGCTCCAGCATGTGAGGAGCGCAGCCACACGTTTCACCTTCCTCAGTATGTTGGTTTACAGGATGAGAGAGATCCTGAAACCTCACTCTAATAGGCTGAGGTGCTGTGCTCGGTGGCCTGCTGGGACCTTTGCCCGTCAGGGCAAGGCGAATAGGCCTTCGTCAGGGCTTTGTCGGGGAGGGGCCAGGAGCCCTGCTCGCTTCAATCCCCTCACCGATAGACAGTTGCGGAAACTAGGATGCAAGAACCTTTCCTGGATGGGGTTTTGATTTTCGCGAAAAGTGTGTCAGCTTTGCTTTCAGCATGAGTCTGATTTCCCAAAAATGCATTTTGAACAATTTAAAGATTTGATCTGCGTTGGCCGGGAATCGAACCCGGGTCAACTGCTTGGAAAGCAGCTATGCTCACCACTATACCACCAACGCCTGCCTGTCTGGACTATGTGATGGAGCGCCCCTTAGAAATAAGAATAAGTCTTTGGCTGGGAATGAAAAAAGCTTGCGTTTGACGCAGAAGCAGTTCGCATCATGAGGTCTTGCCGGTCAGCCCAACATTTCCCCGGGACCCCTTAAAAAAGGAGCTTGGTTTTAAGTTTGGTTTGATTGAACAGTACATTTTGTTGGCTGGGCTGGGACCCTCTCCTATTTAGTGCAAGAGTGGAACGAGGCAGCAAGTTCAAGGAATGACATTGCATCCAGGCACTTACAGCTCTTTGTGCCCTAATGCCATGACACAAAAACATAATTTGAAAAAACTTAGCAGAGGATGGTTTCAATCCATCGACCTCTGGGTTATGGGCCCATCCATCGACCTCTGGGTTATGGGCCCAGCACGCTTCCGCTGCGCCACTCTGCTGGTTGGAGAACAAGAGCTTTTCTGGGCTTTTACAGCCTACAAACCGACAACCCTAGACCCAGTTTCGAGTGAAGCGGGCAGTAGGCCTTACAAAGCCAAACAACCTGCAACCATGCACTCCCATCCCATGGCCTTTTGCAGACAGGCCTCATTTCTCTAGCTCACACCCTAACTGCCAACACCCCTTCCCCTTCTCTCTCTGTCTCTCTCTCTCTGTCTCTCTCTCTCATTCTCTCTCTCTCGCAAATAGATACTTTACTTCCCAGGTGCAACAAAACAAGCCTTCTCGAGCTGGCAGATATGGGAAGGAAGGAAGGAAGGGCCAGTTTGGAAACTCAACTCAATTACCATAAATCCCCTGCTAAGGGTTATGGGAGGGAGGAATGAAGGAACTTTGCTTCAGGGAAAGGGCAGCTGCTGCTTCAGCATGTGAGGAGCGCAGCCACACGTTTCACCTTCCTCAGTATGTTGGTTTACAGGATGAGAGAGATCCTGAAACCTCACTCTAATAGGCTGAGGTGCTGTGCTCGGTGGCCTGCTGGGACCTTTGCCCGTCAGGGCAAGGCGAATAGGCCTTTGTCAGGCCTTCGTCAGGGCTTTGTCGGGGAGGGGCCAGGAGCCCTGCTCGCTTCAATCCCCTCACCGATAGACAGTTGCAGAAACTAGGATGCAAGAACCTTTCCTGGATGGGGTTTTGATTTTCGCGAAAAGTGTGTCAGCTTTGCTTTCAGCATGAGTCTGATTTCCCAAAAATGCATTTTGAACAATTTAAAGATTTGATCTGCGTTGGCCGGGAATCAAACCCGGGTCAACTGCTTGGAAGGCAGCTATGCTCACCACTATACCACCAACACCTGCCTGTCTGGGCTATGTGATGGAGCGCCCCTTAGAAATAAGAATAAGTCATTGGCTGGGAATGAAAAAAGCTTGCGTTTGACGCAGAAGCAGTTCGCATCATGAGGTCTTGCCGGTCAGCCCAACATTTCCTCGGGACCCCTTAAAAAAGGAGCTTGGTTTTAAGTTTGGTTTGATTGAACAGTACATTTTGTTGGCTGGGCTGGGACCCTCTCCTATTTAGCGCAAGAGTGGAACGAGGCAGCAAGTTCAAGGAATGACATTGCATCCAGGCACTTACAGCTCTTTGTGCCCTAATGCCATGACACAAAAACATAATTTGAAAAAACTTAGCAGAGGATGGTTTCGATCCATCGACCTCTGGGTTATGGGCCCAGCACGCTTCCGCTGTGCCACTCTGCTGGTTGGAGAACAAGAGCTTTTCTGGGCTTTTACAGCCTACAAACCGACAACCCTAGACCCAGTTTCGAGTGAAGCGGGCAGTAGGCCTTACAAAGCCAAACAACCTGCAACCACGCACTCCCATCCCATGGCCTTTTGCAGACAGGCCTCATTTCTCTAGCTCACACCCTAACTGCCAACACCCCTTCCCCTTCTCTCTCTGTCTCTCTCTCTCTGTCTCTCTCTCTCATTCTCTCTCTCTCGCAAGTAGATACTTTACTTCCCAGGTGCAACAAAACAAGCCTTCTCGAGCTGGCAGATATGGGAAGGAAGGAAGGAAGGGCCAGTTTGGAAACTCAACTCAATTACCATAAATCCCCTGCTAAGGGTTATGGGGGGGAGGAAAGAAGGAACTTTGCTTCAGGGAAAGGGCTGCTGCTGCTTCAGCATGTGAGGAGCGCAGCCACACGTTTCACCTTCCTCAGTATGTTGGTTTACAGGATGAGAGAGATCCTGAAACCTCACTCTAATAGGCTGAGGTGCTGTGCTCGGTGGCCTGCTGGGACCTTTGCCCGTCAGGGCAAGGCGAATAGGCCTTTGTCAGGCCTTCGTCAGGGCTTTGTCGGGGAGGGGCCAGGAGCTCTGCTCGCTTCAATCCCCTCACCGATAGACAGTTGCAGAAACTAGGATGCAAGAACCTTTCCTGGATGGGGTTTTGATTTTCGCGAAAAGTGTGTCAGCTTTGCTTTCAGCATGAGTCTGATTTCCAAAAAATGCATTTTGAACAATTTAAAGATTTGATCTGCGTTGGCCGGGAATCGAACCCGGGTCAACCCGGGTCAACTGCTTGGAAGGCAGCTATGCTCACCACTATACCACCAACGCCTGCCTGTCTGAGCTCTCTGATGGAGCGCCCCTTAGAAATAAGAATAAGTCATTGGCTGGGAATGAAAAAAGCTTGCGTTTGACGCAGAAGCAGTTCGCATCATGAGGTCTTGCCGGTCAGCCCAACATTTCCCCGGGACCCCTTAAAAAAGGAGCTTGGTTTTAAGTTTGGTTTGATTGAACAGTACATTTTGTTGGCTGGGCTGGGACCCTCTCCTATTTAGCGCAAGAGTGGAACGAGGCAGCAAGTTCAAGGAATGACATTGCATCCAGGCACTTACAGCTCTTTGTGCCCTAATGCCATGACACAAAAACATAATTTGAAAAAACTTAGCAGAGGATGGTTTCGATCCATCGACCTCTGGGTTATGGGCCCAGCATGCTTCCGCTGCGCCACTCTGCTGGTTGGAGAACAAGAGCTTTTCTGGGCTTTTACAGCCTACAAACCGACAACCCTAGACCCAGTTTCGAGTGAAGCGGGCAGTAGGCCTTACAAAGCCAAACAACCTGCAACCATGCACTCCCATCCCATGGCCTTTTGCAGACAGGCCTCATTTCTCTAGCTCACACCCTAACTGCCAACACCCCTTCCCCTTCTCTCTCTGTCTCTCTCTCTCTGTCTCTCTCTCTCATTCTCTCTCTCTCGCAAGTAGATACTTTACTTCCCAGGTGCAACAAAACAAGCCTTCTCGAGCTGGCAGATATGGGAAGGAAGGAAGGAAGGGCCAGTTTGGAAACTCAACTCAATTACCATAAATCCCCTGCTAAGGGTTATGGGGGGGAGGAATGAAGGAACTTTGCTTCAGGGAAAGGGCTGCTGCTGCTTCAGCATGTGAGGAGCGCAGCCACACGTTTCACCTTCCTCAGTATGTTGGTTTACAGGATGAGAGAGATCCTGAAACCTCACTCTAATAGGCTGAGGTGCTGTGCTCGGTGGCCTGCTGGGACCTTTGCCCGTCAGGGCAAGGCGAATAGGCCTTTGTCAGGCCTTCGTCAGGGCTTTGTCGGGGAGGGGCCAGGAGCCCTGCTCGCTTCAAACCCCTCACCGATAGACAGTTGCAGAAACTAGGTTGCAAGAACCTTTCCTGGATGGGGTTTTGATTTTCGCGAAAAGTGTGTCAGCTTTGCTTTCAGCATGAGTCTGATTTCCCAAAAATGCATTTTGAACAATTTAAAGATTTGATCTGCGTTGGCCGGGAATCGAACCCGGGTCAACTGCTTGGAAGGCAGCTATGCTCACCACTATACCACCAACGCCTGCCTGTCTGAGCTCTCTGATGGAGCGCCCCTTAGAAATAAGAATAAGTCATTGGCTGGGAATGAAAAAAGCTTGCGTTTGACGCAGAAGCAGTTCGCATCATGAGGTCTTGCCGGTCAGCCCAACATTTCCCCGGGACCCCTTAAAAAAGGAGCTTGGTTTTAAGTTTGGTTTGATTGAACAGTACATTTTGTTGGCTGGGCTGGGACCCTTTCCTATTTAGCGCAAGAGTGGAACGAGGCAGCAAGTTCAAGGAATGACATTGCATCCAGGCACTTACAGCTCTTTGTGCCCTAATGCCATGACACAAAAACATAATTTGAAAAAACTTAGCAGAGGATGGTTTCGATCCATCGACCTCTGGGTTATGGGCCCAGCATGCTTCCGCTGCGCCACTCTGCTGGTTGGAGAACAAGAGCTTTTCTGGGCTTTTACAGCCTACAAACCGACAACCCTAGACCCAGTTTCGAGTGAAGCGGGCAGTATCCCTTACAAAGCCAAACAACCTGCAACCACGCACTCCCATCCCATGGCCTTTTGCAGACAGGCCTCATTTCTCTAGCTCACACCCTAACTGCCAACACCCCTTCCCCTTCTCTCTCTGTCTCTCTCTCTCTGTCTCTCTCTCTCATTCTCTCTCTCTCGCAAATAGATGCTTTACTTCCCAGGTGCAACAAAACAAGCCTTCTCGAGCTGGCAGATATGGGAAGGAAGGAAGGAAGGGCCAGTTTGGAAACTCAACTCAATTACCATAAATCCCCTGCTAAGGGTTATGGGAGGGAGGAATGAAGGAACTTTGATTCAGGGAAAGGGCTGCTGCTGCTTCAGCATGTGAGGAGCGCAGCCACACGTTTCACCTTCCTCAGTATGTTGGTTTACAGGATGAGAGAGATCCTGAAACCTCACTCTAATAGGCTGAGGTGCTGTGCTCGGTGGCCTGCTGGGACCTTTGCCCGTCAGGGCAAGGCGAATAGGCCTTTGTCAGGCCTTCGTCAGGGCTTTGTCGGGGAGGGGCCAGGAGCCCTGCTCGCTTCAAACCCCTCACCGATAGACAGTTGCAGAAACTAGGTTGCAAGAACCTTTCCTGGATGGGGTTTTGATTTTCGCGAAAAGTGTGTCAGCTTTGCTTTCAGCATGAGTCTGATTTCCCAAAAATGCATTTTGAACAATTTAAAGATTTGATCTGCGTTGGCCGGGAATCGAACCCGGGTCAACTGCTTGGAAGGCAGCTATGCTCACCACTATACCACCAACGCCTGCCTGTCTGAGCTCTCTGATGGAGCGCCCCTTAGAAATAAGAATAAGTCATTGGCTGGGAATGAAAAAAGCTTGCGTTTGACGCAGAAGCAGTTCGCATCATGAGGTCTTGCCGGTCAGCCCAACATTTCCCCGGGACCCCTTAAAAAAGGAGCTTGGTTTTAAGTTTGGTTTGATTGAACAGTACATTTTGTTGGCTGGGCTGGGACCCTCTCCTATTTAGCGCAAGAGTGGAACGAGGCAGCAAGTTCAAGGAATGACATTGCATCCAGGCACTTACAGCTCTTTGTGCCCTAATGCCATGACACAAAAACATAATTTGAAAAAACTTAGCAGAGGATGGTTTCGATCCATTGACCTCTGGGTTATGGGCCCAGCATGCTTCCGCTGCGCCACTCTGCTGGTTGGAGAACAAGAGCTTTTCTGGGCTTTTACAGCCTACAAACCGACAACCCTAGACCCAGTTTCGAGTGAAGCGGGCAGTAGGCCTTACAAAGCCAAACAACCTGCAACCATGCACTCCCATCCCATGGCCTTTTGCAGACAGGCCTCATTTCTCTAGCTCACACCCTAACTGCCAACACCGCTTCCCCTTCTCTCTCTGTCTCTCTCTCTCTGTCTCTCTCTCTCATTCTCTCTCTCTCGCAAGTAGATACTTTACTTCCCAGGTGCAACAAAACAAGCCTTCTCGAGCTGGCAGATATGGGAAGGAAGGAAGGAAGGGCCAGTTTGGAAACTCAACTCAATTACCATAAATCCCCTGCTAAGGGTTATGGGGGGGAGGAATGAAGGAACTTTGCTTCAGGGAAAGGGCTGCTGCTGCTTCAGCATGTGAGGAGCGCAGCCACACGTTTCACCTTCCTCAGTATGTTGGTTTACAGGATGAGAGAGATCCTGAAACCTCACTCTAATAGGCTGAGGTGCTGTGCTCGGTGGCCTGCTGGGACCTTTGCCCGTCAGGGCAAGGCGAATAGGCCTTTGTCAGGCCTTCGTCAGGGCTTTGTCGGGGAGGGGCCAGGAGCCCTGCTCGCTTCAAACCCCTCACCGATAGACAGTTGCAGAAACTAGGTTGCAAGAACCTTTCCTGGATGGGGTTTTGATTTTCGCGAAAAGTGTGTCAGCTTTGCTTTCAGCATGAGTCTGATTTCCCAAAAATGCATTTTGAACAATTTAAAGATTTGATCTGCGTTGGCCGGGAATCGAACCCG